>NC_034593.1:73175639-73223822 GCF_900095145.1 Mus pahari
TTGTACAAGCTTGCAATCCCACCAGTAATGGAGGAGTGTTCCTCTTTCTCCACACGAATTGCACTTTTATACAAATATTTTCAGCTTCTCCAGCTATTTGTATTGCATGAAATTCTGTAAGCCATTTATTTCAATTGTTTATTATCTTTTCTCTGAAGCCTCTTCTGATATCCTAAATAGTTACTCACATTATTATTAAAAGGCCTTGACATTTTCTAAAAGTTGTATATACTACTTCTGTTTATTTCTTGTTGGCCAGCATTTAACACATAGCTATTTCCTGTAAGAAAGATAGACCAGTACAGTCTTTATTCTAAACATTATGATCCAACTTTCAGAACAAAGAACTTACTGTTCACAGGCCTGGTGTGTTCTAGACAGCTGATTTTGTTGTCTTATTTTGTTGTATGATTAATACTTACTTTTGATCACTGACATTTGAAACAGAGCTAGGCATGGTGTTACATGCCTATAATCACAGCACAAGAGAGAGAGAGTCAGGAGGATTGCAAATTCAGTGTTAGCTCTGAGTATTAACAAGTAGAAGGTGAAGAACATGTTCCAAAAATCACAAAAAATCTATAAATAAATGAATAAATAACTTAAATTGTAAAAAATAAATTTGAAGTCTATTTCCTAATGCAATCTAATTTTTCTTGAAATAGATTTTTCATAATGATATTCTGATTATAGCTGCTCTTCCTACAATGTCTCCCAGATCCTCCCTACTCCCCCACCCACCCAAGTCCACATCCTTTCTTACTGTCTCTAAGAGGTACCTAAAACTTTCTAAAAACCAGAATACACACAGTAAAATAAAGACAAACAAACCTGAATAGGACAAGACAAACTGAAAAACCAAGAGGCAATGACAAAGCACAAGAAACATAAAGCACAGAAACACATACATTGGCAAGCACAGAAATTATCTCAAAACATGAAAATGGAAACCACAAGAAACCCTGCAGGGGAAAAATAGAAAAGAAAAAAGGAAAAAAAGAACGAGATAAAAATTCCAGACAAAACATTATGAACCAAAAACAAAACAAAACAAAACCACCCTCCAAAAACAGCAGTGAGTTTGTTCACTGTATGTTGAGAACATCTACTGCTGAGCATGGGGTGTAGCAGTAAGAGTGACTAAGTGATACTCCAGTGGTGGAAACTAATTTTTCATTTGGGTGGTTATTAATTGGATATATATATATATATATATATATATATATATATATATATATATATATATATCTTTGGTTAGGGATGTGTATGTGCATTCATCTCTTCTCTCAGCAGTGCTGTGATGTCATCTGGTACAGATCCACGCATGCCCTGTTCATGCTGCCTTTATGTCTATGAATTCACATGGGCATCAGTCTTGATGAATCTAGAAGATCTTGTTTCCTCTGGGTTCTTCATTCTTGTTGTCTATGCCTTGCCTATTCTTCTGTGGGACTTCATGAAATATGAGGGGAGGGAAATGATGGAGACATTCCATTTAGCACTGAGTACTTCAAGGTCTCTTAATTTCTACACCATGTCCAGCTGGCGGCTCTTAATGTTTTGCCATTTACTTCAGGTGAAAGCTTTTCTGTCAATGACTGAGTGCAACCCAATCTATGGGTATAGCAGAATCTCAATAGGTGTAACTTTCCTGCTATGATCTTGGTTTTGCCCGACATCCCTGGCCTATCTAGTCTCAGGCTCTTGGTTGCCCGATCTGTGTCAGGAATAAGTTTCATTTCATGGAGTATATTCTCAAATAAAATCATGCATTGGCTGGTCAGTTTCATAAACTTCGTACCACTATTGCACTAGCACGCCTTGTAGGCAGGACACCAATGTAGATCAAAGGGTCTATAGCTGGATTGGTGTTTTCTTTTCTAATTTGTTAGTGTGCAGAATAACTTTCAGCACCACGAGTCAATAGGGGAGAAGACTCTAGGTGGGTTTGACTCCATGTTCAGTAAGTTATGTAGGTGTTGTCTTCATCAATAGGGCCTTACCATCCATTTGTGGAGAACAACTAATAAATTTGACAGTAGCCTGGGATATTTGAAATTCTCTTGGTTCCCTTTTGGCCAACAACTAAATTAGACGTAAACCATTCCAAAACCTGGGAAAATCTAGGTATAAAACTAACATTTACAATACAACAAAAGCAACTGCTGCTATCATTCTTATATACATTTCCTGGCCCTTGCCAAATAGATTCATCATACCTAAATATTGATGGTAGCTGGTATGGCTTGGGTCTTGGCAGTTCCCCAAATTCTTATGTGTTGAAAACTTGGATCTCACAGTGGTGCTTTAGGAAGTTGGTGTTGATCTTAGGAGGCAGTGAGAAATTGCTAATTCACTGGGAGATAGTGTGTTTGAAAGGAATTGTGGGATACCATCCCTTCCTTGGTTTTGTTCCATGTCTTGTGATATAAGTGGTTTTGTGCTGCCATATGTTTCCATCATGATGTGTTGCCTTATCTCAGGCCCAAGGTTGTGATCAAAGACTGAAATGTTCAAAGCTATGAGCCAATGAGAAAGGTCTTTCCTTTTAGACAATGATTACCGCAGATATTTGGTTATATTGGCTGAGCTCTACTATTAAAGCTGTATATACTACCTGTAACAATCACTGAGCATATTTTATCAGAAACACCTACTCTAAATGAATGTTGTTTTTATGTCTTAGTAAATGTCACAAACAGTTCCTTAGAGTAAGCACTTTGTTTCCAGAATGTGAACACTATAAATGTATTATGATCAGCTTTCATATAGTCAATTAAGTTACATCCTATGGCATTTTCAGAGGTATATATGCAAGATGCCTGCACCTTGTCATCCTGCTCCTCAGATTTCCCAGTGTTCCGCCCAGTGCTGTGCAACCATTGCTGTGTTTCTCAGAGGTTTTTTACTTTGGGGAAGTGATGGTGAGCCTTCTCCCTAGATTATTCAGTCATATTTGCCAAGTTATCTCTACACTTCAATTCCATCTGTAAGACTACCTCACTTTTTCTTGACATTATTTTAAGATTCTTGATGGTAGGAAGTTACAAGAAGATTTTCTTATATAACTCTAAAACTGGACATACATTTCATAATAAAAAAAACAATGAATACATTAATAATTAAACTATAATTTTCTTTTAATATCTTTTTTATTTTTTGCTTCTGACATTTTAAAACTATTTTTTGATATAAAGTACTCCAATGCAATATATTCTCATTATGTGTTCTCTTCTCCCGTTTCCTCCCAGATCTTTTCTCCCATTTCCTCCGTACAGTTCAGCCACCCAAACCCACACACTTTCTTTCTCTTCCTCATATTCTTTTTAAAAATTTTATTGAAAATGGATTTTACTATATATCAAATCATATAATATATAAAACTATATCATATAATAAATCCTAATTATGGTTTACCTCCCTTTACTTCTCCTAGATCCTTCCAACTATACCCCCCCCACCCAGTATGGGGCCACCCCCTTTCTGTCTCTCATTTGAAAAAAAATGCTTCTAAGGAATAATAATAAAATAAAATAAAGTAAAACATACACATTAGAACTGGACAAAGGAAACCAACAGAAGAAGCCAAATAGAAGGCATAAAAAATAAAGAGTCACTTGTTTGCACACTTAGGAATCCCTTTAAAAACACTAAATTGGAAGCCATAATATATATGCAAAGGACCTGTAGGGTAAAGTAATAAAAGAAAAAAGACATTAAAAATAAGTAGAATTTTATCCAGAGACTACCCCATTCGGGAATCTATCCCATCATCAGCCACCAAACCTAGATACTAATGCTCATGCCAGCAAGATTCTGCTGAAGGGACCCTGATATTGTGGCCTCTTGTGAGGCTATGCCAGTGCCTGGCAAACACAGAAGTGGATGCTCACAGCCAGCTATTGGATGGAACACAGGGTCCCCAATGGAGGAGCTAGAGAAAGTACCCAAGGAACTGAAGGTGTCTGCAACCCTGTAGGTGGAACAACAATATGAACTAACCAGTACCCNCTGAGCTTGTGTCTCTAGCTGCATATGTAGCAGAAGATGGCCTAATCGGCCATCACTGGGAATAGAGGCCCCTTGGTCTTGCAAACTTTATATGTCCCAGCACAAGGTAAGGCCTGGGCCAAGTAGTGGGAGTGGGTGGGGAGGGGAGCAGGGGCGGGGGGGGGTAATAGGGAACTTTCGGGATAGCATTTGAAATGTAAATAAAGAAAATAAAAAAACAAAGATTGAAAAAAAATAAGTAGAATTTTAAAACAAGAAAAGAAAAAACAAAAAAAGCCTTGATATGATGTTGTGAGACAAGGAACCTCTAAAGACCCCTGTGAGTTCATTTTCTCTTGGCCATCTACAGCTGGGCATGCAGCCCACCCCTGAGAGTAGTTCTGTTTCCCCAGTTGGACTCCCTTACAGAGAACTAAATTGCCAACTGCAAATGGTTATCCCTTGGAGACTACTTCTGGATGAGAGATGAAGGCTTGTGAGTACCTTTCCTCTCAGGCCTAAGTCCCTGTATGGCACAGACCCCTGTCAGCCCTGTGCATGCTGCCTCAGTGCCTCCGTATATGCTTCAGTCATGTTGAGTTAGAGGAACTTGTGTCCTTGGTGTCCTTCATCTCCTCTGGCTTTCACATTCCGCCTCCCCGTACACAGGGTTCCCTGGAACTGAGAAGAGGGAAATAATGGAGACTTCTCACTTAGGAATTATTGTTCCGAGTTCTCTCACTCTTGGCACACTGTCTGTCCATCTCTGTGTTTGCTCCCATCTGCTGCAGAAGGACGCTTCTCTGGTGATGTTTGAGCAAAGCACTGAACTATGAGTGTAGCAGAAAGTCACAAGGAGTCATCTTATTGCTACATTCTTTTAAGAGAAGAATAGTACTTGGTTTTGCTCTAGGTCCATGGGCTATCTAGTCTCAGGTTCTTGGTCACTCACAGTGTCAAATATGGGTTCAATCTCCTTGAGTAGGCCTTAAGTCAAGTCCTATGTATTGGTTGGTTACTCCCATAAGCTTTGGGCCAATATTGCACTAGCATATATTGCTATTATACATCAAAGGTTTTGTGGTTGGCTTGGTGTTTATGTACCAAAAGCACTAAAGTCTATCGTGAAGGTTCTATGCAAGCACCACATTCAGTTAGTTGTGTTGGTGTCAACTTATGCAATGGGGCCCTGCTGTCAATTCATAGAAAGTATCCTGTAGTATGGCAACAACCTGGGTTGTTTGGAGATTCCCATGAAACCTCTTTGGCCAACAATTAAATTGGATGTACCTTGATCCTGGTACTGGATTTAGTATACCAAAGTTCATTTGGTGACAAGAAATGTCCAGTTGGGGGGCTGGTGAGATGGCTCAGTGGGTAAGAGCACCTGACTGCTCTTCCAAAGGTACAGAGTTCAAATCCCAGCAACCACATGGTGGCTCACAACCATCCCTAACAAGATCTGACTCCCTCTTCTGGAGTGTCTGAAGACAGCTACAGTGTACTTACATATAATAAATAAANAAATCTTTAAAAAAAAAAAAAAAAAAAAAAGAAATGTCCAGTTGGGGTTCTGTCTCCCCTTATTTGACAATTTCATTAGAAAGCTTTCATATATGTATATATTTTAGGAAGATTCTACTGTATTAGGTATCCGTAGTCGCCTACAAATGGCCCTTAGATTTAGCTGCATCTCCCCATAGCCCCTCCCTCTTTCCCTTTTCTTCTTCCTCTCCCAAAACCTTCCCTTTCCAAAACCCCCATTCCTTCATAACTATCAACTCTCTTACCATTTTGTGGTAGTCTGAACAGGAATGGTTCCCATAGGTGCCTTTATTTGAATGCTTGGTCATCAGGGAGTGTAGTGACAGTATATAGAGCTGTGGCCTTGTTGGAGTAGGTGTGGCCTTATAAGAGTAGTTGTGGCCTTGTGGAAGGAAGTGTTGCTTCAGTGCATACTGAGGAGGATGCCTTGAGGTTTAAAGACTCAAGCCAGGTCCAGTGGTCTCCTCTCTTTCTGATACCTGTAGACCCATCTATAGAACTCTCAGCTATCTCTACAGCACCATGTCTTCCTGCATGCCACCATACTGACAACGGACTAAACCTCTGAACCTGTAAGCCAGACTCAATCAAATGCATTCTTTTATAAGAATGACTATGGCCATGGTGCTTCTTCATAGCAACAAAGCATTGACTAAGACATATTTCTTAGGCATAACAATCTGTCTCCCGAAGTTCTTACATACTTAATTTCATGATTTGATTTTATTTTTTCTAATGGTGGAGTAGTACTCAATTGTGTGAATATACCACATTTTCTTTATCCATTCTCCTGTTAAAGGACAAGTATATTGTTTCCAATTTCTGGTTATTATGAATAGAGCAGCAGTAAATTGCTTGGGCAAGTGTCTGTGGTACGATGGAGTGTCTTTTGTGTATGTACAGCTGGCTCTTGAGGTACATGATTTGATTCCATTGACTGATGAGTCTGTTTTGTGCCAATATCATGGGAGATGGTAAAATCACCAGCAGTTCTTTGGTTGTTTATGACTATTTTACTTATCTTAAGTCTTTTGTTTTTCCATATGATGAAAATTATTCTTTCAGGATCTGTGAAGAATTGCATTAGGATTTCGATGGGAATTATATTGAATATGTTGACTGTTTTTGGTAGGATGGCCATTTTTATTATATTATTCTTACTGATGCATGGGTTTGAGAGATCTTTCCATCTTCTGGTATCTCCTTTAATTTCTTTTCAGTTTCTTAATGTGTTCATTCTCTTCTCTTCTCTTCTCTTCTCTTCTCTTCTCTTCTCTTCTCTTCTCTTCTCTTCTCTTTTTCCGGTGGTCAGACAGAATCAAGTGTTATTCCAACTTTCTTCTATCAGTTGAGACTTGCTTTGTGTCTGAGGATGGGCTCAGTTTTGGAGAAAGTTCCATGAGGTACAGAGAACAAGGTGTATGTTGGGACATGGTCCAAGGATGGAATCCTGTGAAGACTTATGAGAGCACTAAGAGAAAACAAGACAAGATTCTTGGGAACTCCATCTCTTCGAAACTCAGAATTGTTCTTGGAATGTGTTTTTGTGCTCCTCCCATGTACAGGACTTAGGAATGAGTTTACTTCAAATTGTTCATTACAACTGTCTATTGTTATTTCTTTATATGCTTCTATGGAAAAAAACCATGTTTTTGCCATGTGCAGTTTTTCCTCCACCTATGGCTTATTCTCCATATATAGCTTACCCTTGTGATTGAACAGTTTATTCATGCAAATTTCATAATCCTCAGAGTATAAATTGTCAGATGTTCTGAATAAAGTTGGCTACTGTAGGAGACTTTAGTCTGCCTCATTTATTGGCTCCATTCCCCCAGGTCTTCCTACCCCTAGAGCTATAAATAAGTAGCACGATGAATCAGGGACCCAAAATCAGGTATGAGATAAGAGAATTGGACCCTCACCAAAGGAGGTGAGACAAAATAATTGGGCAGAAACCAGGAAAGGCTTTCCCATATGTCAAGCTTTTGCATCATTGTTTAAAGAAAAGAGAAACAAGTATTAAAACCACAGCTATTAGATTCCTTGAAACTTGTTTATGATTATAATCCCTGGTTTCCAGAAGAAGGAACTTTCATACAGGAGTCTGAAAGAATGCTGAAAAGATGTATAAATAAGGGAGAAAGAGTCCTGTTCAATTTTTGGGTCATTGGCATTAATTTGTACTGTCAAAGGCTTAAGGAAGATAAGGAGGATATTAATTATGAAGAAGAGATGGCTAATTGTTTGAATGAATATAAGCTGGATGCTCAAACCTTAAAGCTTTTAAAAAATGAGACAGTAAAGGGGGAGATTTTTCTTGTTCAGGCAAAGTGAGAAGTAAAAACAGGACTAATAAGTATGCTAGTGACTGCTCCCTCATCTCCCTTACTGGAGCCTCTTTTAAAAATACACCCCCTATTTCCTGAAAATGACCCTGAAACATAGAGTAAGAAGCTGATATTCAGTCTAATTTTGAATTCTCTCCACTTTTTATAAAGTTTTAGGAGAGCTTTTGAGAAACCTAACTTGACAACCTAGGCAAGCTAAAGCGTAGCAGGGAAAAGAAATTTGTTTCCCAGTTCCTCTCTAGCTTCACGAACTGCCTTTGGTATTTCCAATGCACTAACCAATCTATTTAAAATTATAGAAAGAGAGAGTGCATTGGATGGCCCTCAAATTATTTTAAAAGACAAGAAAAGAACTATAGCTATTTGAACCCCAACTAAAAGAAGCATTTGTGTATCATATGACTCCTTCACTTCCTTTAATTTTACTTTATTACCCACTAAATTGTCTCCTACAGTTATTATAGCACAAGAAGATAAACTTTCGGAATGAATTTATTTACACAATAAAGGGCATAAAATAGTAACTGCTTACCTTACTCTTCTTACTTAATTAGTAGATTAGGGAGGACCTGATGTCAGTAATTATATGGATTGAATATTTATGGTATTATATTACCCTTAACTAGCAATCAATTTTAAAAAACATTACAGAACTCCATGTATTTTCAAGTTTTATTTGCTGATTACTATGGGAAGGATGGGAAATCATTATCTAGCCAGAAAGCTATTGGATTTTCTCATACAAACTGAGTTTGTGATTGAAAAAAATGTTCCACCTTCTACCATTCCACTGGCAGATAGCTATATTGATGGTTCATGTAACGGTATAAGAGGGATTCATGATCCATCAACCTATTAATATATTTTCCACTCAGGCTAGCAGCTAGAACTGACTCTTTTGGCTTATACATTACTGTTGATTCACAAACCCTTAATATCATATCAGATTCTTCTCATTTCTAGCAATAGACTCATGCTCATGCACACTCTAACCTCCCCTGTTTTATTGCAAAAGGAAATAAGCAAGTTGATGTATTATTTTTGCCCTATTTGTACTTCTCAAGAGGAAGGTTGTGGAGGAGTATGCATATAATTAGCAGATGGATCTACTGAAATATTATGAATCAGTCATTGATTCCTCCCTCCAGCCCTGGGCCATCAGGGACGATGGCAGAGGGTGAGGAGATAGTGAAAGTCACCAGACAGACAGCAAACTTTCAGCTAAAGGGCAAAGGAGATGTAGACCATATCATTAGAGTTTAAGTGTGGCCACCTGAAGCCAAGTTAAGACCCTATGGACCAGGGGAATGTTATTCTATGAAAACACACACACACACACACACACACACAGCCCTATGTCAACTAAGAATCTTTTTCTAGTGTTGCTAGCTAGTTTGGCCTGTGCATCTGCAGTGAGTACCTCTGAACACATATGTTAGTTTTACATTCTTCATTCTCCTTTGTTTCAAATTGAATCTGAATTGGACAGATCCTGTTATCTTCTCTAATGACTCTATGTTTATGCCTGGACCTTAGGACTATAATATTCATCTGAAAAAGGGACTGCATTTAGTTTTTCCTTGTGATTTGAATCGCTTCCCATTTGATTAGGACACCATAACACTTGTGTTCCTATTAAAGGGCAAATATGGGCTTGTGTTCTAAAAGAGACCAGAACTACTAACCATATGTGTCTCTTTCAAAGCTGTTCTCTGGATATTTGTGATTGATATCTCTGTTCTTGGTGGCAGAGTATTACACACAGTGTTTTCACTGTTTTAATAGCATTCATTATGTTTATAATATGCTTGCTTATAGAATACTTATTCATCAAATGACAATTAGACTTATCTGCATCACCTCAAATCAAAACCACTCTGATATCCTGCTATTAAAAAGTAAAAGAGGGTGGTTATAGAACACAGTCCAAGATTGGAGTAGTTTGAGGATAATTCTGAGTGTTGGTGACAACACTCCAAGGAAACAAGACAAGAGTCTTGGGACTTCAGTTTCTTCATAATACAGAACTGTACTTGGAATGTGCTCACCCAAGG
Organism: Mus pahari; assembly: GCF_900095145.1. Taxonomy (NCBI): domain Eukaryota; kingdom Metazoa; phylum Chordata; class Mammalia; order Rodentia; family Muridae; genus Mus; species Mus pahari. The sequence continues at coordinate 73,185,577 of NC_034593.1, forward strand.
TATAGTAGATAGGAGTGAGTTAACTTCAGATAACCCATGATTGCTTGCTGATGTCACTCAAATATGTTCGTGTATAGATATGTTTTATGTTCTTCTCTTTTCCTTAAGAGTATCACTTGTTTGATGCTCTGAATATAGTTGGCTACTACATGAGACTTTAGTCTGCCTCATTTACCATCTCCATTCTTCTAGATCCTACTGCCTCTACAGCAGTCAACAGGCATGTTCTTTTTTATATGGGTGAAATGTTCTAAAAATATATGCTAGGTCCATTTGTTTTATAACTTGTTAGCTCCAGCATTTCTCTGTTCAGTTTTTGTCTGGATAACCTGTATGTAAGAGTGGAGTATTGAGCTCTCCCACTATCAGTGTGTGGGGGCCAATGTGACAATTGAGCTGCAGTAGTTGAGTAATTGTTCTTTTATGAAATTGGGCGTTCTCGTTTGGGGGCATATATGTTAAGAATAGCCATGCCCTCTTGGTAGACAAGAATCCCCTCTCTAGTTTTGTTTTGAAATTCATTTGGTCAAACATTAAAATGATTAAACCAGCTTGCTTCTTCTGCCCATTTGCTTTGGATATCTTTTTCCATTCTTTTACCTGGATGTGATTCTATTCTTGATCTGAAGATGTGTTTCTTGGATGCAAGGGGAGTTAGTCTTTCAGTCTGTGTCACTTTATTGGGTAATTGAGACTACTGACTTGAGGGATAGGAGTGACCCGGTCTGGTGAGTATAGTCATTTTCCTGTCGTGGTGTTTGTCGACGGTTTCTCCTGTTTTGGTTTGTTGGTTTTATTTCCTTTGTTTTTATAAACATGGTTAACCACATTAGCTGATGGTTTCTTTCTAGCACTATCTGTAGAAATGGATTTGTAGATAAATATGGCTTAAAATTAGTTTTCTTGTGAAGTTTTAAAATTTTTTGTATACATCGTGATTCAAAGTTTTGCTGGTTATAGAAGTATGGGCTGGCATTTGTCATCTCTGGGAGTTTGTAGAACATCTGTCAAGTCCTGCATTTTTTTGGACTATCCGTTAAGAACTCAGGTCTTACTCTAATAGGTCTTCCTTTATATGTTACTTGGATTTTTTCCCTTGAAGCTTTTAATATTCTCTCTTTGTTCTGTATGTTTAGAGTTTTAATTATTATGTATCAGATGGATTTTCTTTTCTGGTCCAATCTATTCGGTGTTCAGTATGTTTCTTATACCTTGATAGTCATCTTCATCTTTAGATTAGAAAATGTTTCTTCTAATGGGTACAGACAATGCAGATCATTTACACAATGGAATACTTCTCAGCTATTAAGAACCAGGACATCCTGAGTTTTGCAGGCAAATGGATGGAGCTAGAAAATATCATCCTGAGTGAGGTAATCCAGGCCCACAAGGACATGCATGGTATGTCCTCACTAATAAGTGGATATTAGCCAAAAAAGCCCCCCCCCCAAAAAACAACAACAACAACAACAACAAAAAACCAACCCATACAGAATATACCAAGATACAGTCCACAGAATTCAAAAGGATCAACAAGCTGAAATGTCCAAGTGAGGACACCTCAGTCCCACTTGAGAGAAAGAAGAAGGCAATCACAAGTGGGGAGGGAGGGAGGGACCTGGGAGGGAAAGTGATGGGCTGGGGGGGGGGGGATGGGCATTAGAGGGGAACCTGAGGACCAGCAGAAAGAATGTAAACAGGTAACCTCAGGAAATAAGAAGTTGGGGTAAACCCCAGAATGCACCAGAGATCTGAGAGGTAAGAGACTCTCAGGACTCACAGGGAGGGACCTTTGATGAAATGCCAGAGAGTAGGGAGAGGGAACTTATAGAGCTCACCTCCAGCAGGAAGACAGGATATCAAGTGAGGGATGGGGTTGCCATCCTACAGTCACATCTCTGACCCATAATTGTTTCTGTCTGAAAGAATTACAGGGATGGGAATGGAGAAGAGCCTGAAGAAAAGAAGGTCCATTGACAGGCCCAAAGTGGGATCCAGCTCAAGGGGAGGTCCCAAAGCCTGACACTACTACTGAGGCTATGGAATGCTCACAAAAAAGGATCTATCATGACTGCCCCCTGAAAGACTCAACAAGCAGCTGAAAGAGTCAGATGCAGTTATTTACACCCAATCAATGGACAGATACAGCTGGCCATTGTTATTAAATTAGGGAAGGCTGAAAGAAGCTGAGGAGAAGGGCAATCCTGTAGGAGGACCAGCAGTCTTAATGAATCTGAACCCCAGAGATCTTTCAAAAACTGGATGACCAAACAGACATCATGTACCAGCTTATATGAGGCCCACAACACGCATACAGTAGAGGTTTTCCAGGTCTGTGTTCATTCAGAGATGATGCACCTAACACTCAAGAGACTGGAAGTCTCAGGGAGTTAAGAAGTCAGGTGGGATCGGGAGGAGGTGTGGTATGCGGAGCAGTGGGAAGGTGGATGGAGTGGGGCAGAGAATAGAATGTGGATTGTAAACATGAATTGCAAATAAAATTAAATTTAAAAAAAGAAACATGAGAGAAATTTGTGAAAAGGGTAGAGAATTGACAGGTATAGTTCAGTGGGTGAAAATTGTTACTAAGCCTGAGATTTTAGAATAATTAGAAAATTATTTTAAAAATCTAAAAAGAAGTAATCAATAAAGATTTAAAAAAGAAAATGTCTCTTTTATGATAATCTTGAAACTATTTTCTGTGTCTTTGACCTGATTTTCTTCTCTTTCCTCTGTTACTATTATTTTTACCCTAAAAGTATCAATTTTCATAGTGTTTCAGATCTCCTGGATACTTTATGCCAGGATTTCTTTAGATTTAACATTTTCTTTGACTTAGGTATCCATTTCATCTATCATGTGTTCATGTCTGAGATTCTTTCATTCATACTTTAAATAATGTTTGACTTTGAGGTTCTTTTTTCAAGTTCCTAAATTTGTTATTTACAAATTTTCCTCAGTATGGGTTTTCTTTATTGATTCTATTTCCACTTTTAGGTCTTGAAGTGTTTGATTGTATGTTTGTGTTCTTACACTTTAAGGAGTTTACTTGTTTCCTCTTCAAGGGCATCTATCATTTTCATAAAGGCTATTTAAGATGTCCTTTCTGTGCCTCGGCTGTGTTGCAGTGCTCAGAACCTTCTCTATAGTGTTACCAGGCGCTAGTGGGGACTTTCCCAGCTGTTAATGTGTTTCTAGGCTGGAGTCTAGACGTCTAGACGTCTGGGTCTTAGAACACTGCAGTTCTAGGTGCTAACGTCTTGTCTTGTCTTTGTTGGGTGGGTGTGTTTTCCCTTGGTTTCTCTTGCCTTCTCTGGTTGTAAGAAGTGTAGTGTGGCCATGTGTTGCTTGGTAGAACAGTCTTCTGGTATCCTGGTAAGTGTGACTACCAGAGATTCCAGGTAAAATGTGTTTCTAGGTATCAGAAGCTGACACTTAGGAGTGGAGATAGGCTGGCATGGGGTTGAGGATGTCAACTGGAGGGAGGAAAACTTGGTATTCTACCAGCATCTGCTTAGTTTACTGGGACTGATGGGAGAGAGTGAGTAGAGGCTGGAGTAGGTGGCTTCCTACAGAGTGGGGCATGAGACTGGGGCACTAGATTTAGAGGAGGGAGGGAGATTTGAAGATCTGAAGTTAATCTACCTTCTTCCCTGGCTAGAGTGCATGCTATTTTCTTAACTCTATACTTTCTGGTTTTCTTGGTAATAGTTTATACGTTTAAAAATAAACATCATGTCAAACTTCATTAAAAACAGTCACTTTTGAAAGATTTCATTGTATTTTAGGTGGTTAAATATGTATTTTTGCATGTGAATAAAATGTCTACAAGGTCCAGAAGAGGGCATAAGATCCCCCAGAACTGAAGTTCCTCTACAATATAGCATTAGGCATTCTATTTTGTATATTTCTCTACACAACTTTGAAAACGTTTTAATAAATTTACTTAGGAAAAGTGACTTAGACCATGCATACTTATTAGCAGAGATTCATGTTGGACAGAGTCAGCATATCAAGGATATGGGGAGGGGTAACTCACACTGAGGACCACCGAAAGGTCATATGTAAATCCACTACTGTAAAAACTTATTTGAAAAGAAATATAAATGGAAATACCAAATAATGGATAAAGCAACGGTCAACTATATAACTTTGGCCATCAAGGGAAACTTCCAGTGCCAGGGATGTTTTATATCTAATTATCTTGTTGGCAAAAGGACCCTATAGAAACCCCCAAATGACTTAAGCTATTGATAAGGCTATCAGTTGCTTTCAAAAACTGATGGTTATGGACCTATTGCTAAAAATAGCTCTTATGTATCTCATTGAACACAACGAAGTCAAGCTAGTGCCTACCTAGAGCCTTTATCCCTAATGACTAGTGTTCATTGTTCTTGGAGTACTTTATATGCTGCCAGAAGAGAAAGGTAGCCACTAACCTTACTCTAAACCCTCTGATCTACAGTGGCAATCTACCTTCACAAATGCTATGGTAATAACCAACCACTATCCAATTGGATTTAGCATCTATGCAATGAGATTGAACCCATACCTAACATTGCTAATATGGCCAAGGATCTGATACTAGATAGGTCAAGGACCAAGGGGAAAATGAAATACTACTGTTCTACTAAGGGAATGAAGCAACCACATTATTCCTAATAGAGTAAGCTTCTTCTTGCAGTAGATGGGAACTAAAAGAGACCCACTGGGCAATGTTCAGAGAATAAGAGACTTTGGGGCCCTCAATCCTAAATGAAATGTCTTCATCAAATACCTTCTTTCAGGGCTATTCAGAAGAGGAAGCAAGAAGATTCTAAGGGCTAGAGTTGATTGATGGATGACATCAAAATATCTTGTGTCTTCCAGGCACAACAGGATGAATACACATACACAATTAGGGAGACTGTAGCAGCGAGCACAGGGCCTGCCCTCATTCAAGCCATATAGGGTGTGGAGAGGGGAAGTGGACACAAACTCCCATTCCTTCCACAAGAAGTTATCTCTAATTAAGTTTACAAGGAGAAAAAAAAAAAAAACCTGTTTTCTCCAGTGAAGTGTCACTGTGCATAAACCACACCTACTGCCCATGACCAGCAGTAGATGGCCAAAACAAAATGAACTCAGTGGTGGTGTTGGTTTTGGATTTTGTAGAATCTTTGTTTGGGCACTTTTTAATCTCACTGGTTTTTGCTTGTATAGTATGGTTTAAAATTATGTTGTTTTAGGTGTGTGTGTGTGTGTGTGTGTGTTTCTCGTGGGTTCTGTTGCTTGTTTTTCCGGTTTGTTTGCATTCTTATTTTCCTGTTTGTTCTCTAAAGAGAGAGAAAGAAGGTGTGGAGTTGGATGGTGCAGAGGTGGGGAGGATCTGGGGAAAGTCAGGGGAGGAAAAACCTTGATTAGAAAAGACTATTGTCACGTTTTCAATTGAAAAAGGATTGTTTAGGCTTATGAGGAGCAGTTTTGTTGTTTTAAATGAAAAACATTGTTTGTGTTTGCATTCTATCACTAGAAACAACCAATTAGCCATAGTACCTGATAATAAACATATGTAGAAGGACTCAGTTTGGCTCATGGATCCAGACAGTTTAACCTATGGCCACCTGAGCCTGTGATAACGCAGTGGGCCATGGAGAGTAAGTGTGGAGAAGGAGGGCTGTTTCCTTTATTGCAGATGGGAAAAACTGAGGGGAGAAACCAGGATACTAATCTGTGCTTTAAGGGTATTATGGCCTCCTAAGCTAATACTTGAAGGTTTGGTTCCTGTTTGGTGGAATATTTAGGGAAGATTGGGGTGTGGGGCCTTGTTAGAAGAGGGGTGTCACTGGGAGTGTGCTTTGAGGTTTCAGCAGTCGATACCAGGCCCAGTCTTTTGCTCTCCCCATCCCACCCCAGCAACTTGTGGCCCATGTGAGCTCTCAGCTGCTGCTCCAGCACTATGGCCTGTTGCCATGCTTCCCACCATAATGGCCATGGGCTAACTCTCAGAAACTGTAAGCAAGTCCCCAATTAAATGCCATCCTTTATAAGGTTTCTTGGTCATTGTGTTTCTTTACAACAACAACAACAATAACAACAACAAAAACAATAACTAAGATAGCATGTCTCCAGTAACCTCACTTACTCCCTCTAGGCCTCACCACCTCTTACAGATTTCACTACAATCCTGTCATTCTAGTAATCCTGCTGGCTTCGCAGGAAGCCTGTAATGCACGGGCCTGTGAGGGATACTTATCTAACCATAGCAACAGTGTAGTTAACTGCCATTAGAAAATATAGGAAATGTTTCCTGACCTCATATGGAATATAAACTACCACAGATGGTGGAAGGCTAAGAGGGTTCTCGGATATAGCTCTTGCTTTTTATAACCACTGTGAGAGTTGAAACACACTGCCTCATCAAGGAAATGACAGAATTAACGTGTTTGAAATTAATCCATCAGTACTAATAGGGAACGACTGCCATCCAAGACATGCATCAACGTGAAAAGCACATCGTGCGCCGGTCTGTGGTAAGCCGTCAGGCACAGCTCCCTGGAGGACTGACAAAAATGAGAAATAATCAGAAAATGACAAGAAATGTACCTTATTGCATCAGCTCCGGGAGGGAAGCAGCCTGGGCAAGAAATGGGCTCATTAAAGAAAGAAGTTTCCAGTGCAGTCAATACAAATCTTTTGGGATCAAAAATCTAATCAGTATTTTACTAATGAGTCGTTTGCTATGCAACTGGTGTCAACATGTTTCCAGGGTTTTTAATCCTTGGAAAACATTAATTTATGAATTTTATTATAGCTCCAGGTGAGTTGGAAATGCTAGGTTTTACACTAATGCATGATGGTGGTATCTTCTATTTTTCTTCAGTTGTCTACTAAGTAATGTCAGTGCTCAAGAGGGCCACCCAACTTTGTCCTCTAAGCATCACTATGTACAGATGAAAGAGGGTATGTTGCCTTGAATTTGACCACTAGACAGTAGTTTTCTTGACTCCACATTTTTTATATATGGTTTATGTCCGTTAGTTTATTAGAAGAGAAGAGATATTCCAATCTGTCTGACTTTCACTTCACACCTTCAAGAAATCTTGGCCTACCCAGTAGGCAAATAAGGCAGACTTTTAAAGGACCCTTGGCATTAATGTTTGAGGGCTACTGAAATGAGGCTCACAGTCCTTATTTGAAAACAATTCATAAGCACGTGAGAGACTAGGTGATTTAGAGAAATCAGTAGCTCAGCGTTGAAGGCTGCACCTTTTATGGGGATGCTCATTGATAACTCCCATAAATATCCGGAGGTAGAGGTTCATATAGCACCTTACTGATGTGCAAGAAGACAGGATGGGAGGGGATAGCTAGGATATCAATTGCCAAACATGGAAAGTTCTGTTGGGCTTTTTGGGCCAATGGGACTAGGCAATCCTCGATTTGGATGAAACATTCCCTAGGGCATAGTTGTAGCAGGCAAATTAAACTACCTGGGGCTAAGAGTCAGAACTGCTCTGAATTAACCATTGTTCTGTAGAGAAATAGAACCAGTGGTGTGTGTGTGGGGGGGGTGTATAGAGATAGAGAGAGGTTTACTTATATAGTTCTGGTGACTAAATCCCGTGACTTCCCATGACTCTTAACTGCAAGTCCTAATGCAGGCCATGCTACAGTTTGAGTCCATGTATAAAGGCCTAAGAACTAGGTGCACTAGAGATGGAAGTCCTGGTCCAAGTGAAGGAAACAATGTTGTACCAGGTAGCAAGAAGTTAAACAGGCTGAGCCCTTCCTTTCTTCACCTGTCCCTGTCATCAAACACTCAAGAGTGTAGATGATGCCCACACTGGGCAGGGCAAGTACTGACTCTGCAGATTCAAATGTCTTTGTCAACTCCAACACCCCCCCCCCCAAAGAAACCCACAACTTAATCTTGTACTTCTTCATCCGGTAAAAATAACACTTGTAACTAGCAATTATATTCTAAAACATGGACCTTTGTAGGGACAAATGACAGCTCTATTTTCAGGAGGTTCTACTTCTCACAAGATTATTGAGTGCTCAGATAGTTGCACACATATTGGTGGCTTATTAACATGTATAAAAATGAAACCAAGTCATTAAGGAAGACCCAGGATTGTTAAGAGTTTGTTCTAAGAATAGGATATTCCCACACACCCACACAGTGACTGAGAGAGGCAGTTAGAGGCAGAGCAAGATAAACAGAGACAAAGAGACAGAAAGACAGACACAGATAGAGGGATGAGAGAGAGAGAGAGAGAGAGGGGGGGGAGAGAGAGAGAGAGAGAGAGAGAGAGAGAGAGAGAGAGAGGTGACCATGAAGATAATCCAAGTGTAAGGCACAGCAAAGCTCCAGGTTTTGGACTTCAGAATGGTAGGGGAGGGAATTAATTTCTGCAGCTTAACCCACACATTTGTTAGTACTTGCTATAGTAACCCTATAAAACTAGTAAACTCAGTATTAAATTTTAGTAAAAAGGAAACAGTATCTTCAAGGGTAAAGCAAAAATATATTTAATCACAAAGTCTTTGTGAGGTGCCGGCTATTCAAAAGGCATTTCTGATATTGTGTATAAATGTAACAAGAAAAAAAATTAATAATCCAAGCCACTCTAGGCAAGAATGTCGGCTCCTTAAGGGACAGTTAATTTAGACCCTGGAGGGAAGGTGTGAACAACAGCGAGAACTTCAACTCCTGCCTCCATAGGACAAAGCTCCCTTATCAACCCAGTCCTCAGAGGGCAAATGCAAGGGCAAGCATGATCCACGGGTATTATGGAACACCGTGGGCAGCAGAAGCCCCAGCACTGTGATAACCACACGGAGGCCCCTCTGAAAACCCTTGGAAGTAATGGAGGGACATCAAGGTTAAGGGATGCAAATGGGGCTGTCGGGCTCATTAATTTAGTAAAGCTGAGTGCCATTGGCACTACAGAAATCCATTTATTTTCATATTAAAGCCATCATATTCTTAACTCCAGACTGAAGCAAATATGCAATAGAATAGGAGTCAAAGAGATTTTTGCACTAATCTTCAAATAAAGAAAGTAGAAGCTGTAGTTATAGCAGAGAGGATTACCCTTTACAGTCAATGGCTCATTCTGTCACCCGAATTGAATTGTAATTGAATTAGATACTTTGGTATTCGATCCACCTAGATTTTGTTTTAAATAACATTTTATCCTTTCTTTAATGTTCACTTCAAGGCTAGAGATACCCTTCTGTATTAAGAATCTGAATATCCTACAAAAATGCACCTGTCTCATCAATACAAACTACCATCTAGCAACTGCAATAGATTTAGCAAAAGTCTGCCTTCTATAAGAAAGCAGCCAACACCATGATTTAATAAAAGAAAAGCCCAATTCAATACTTTTGAATAATAACTTTGATATTTCTGAAATTTTTTCTTTGATTAATAATTTCCTATTAGGATCCATTAGCATACCCTGCCCTGCCAAGGGTTTTAAATTATGTATACAGTGTTATTTCATAAAATCTAATTCACATGTAAATCTCACTAGTGCCTTACCTTATGGCCACAAATAAATTCCTTTCTTCTTGTTCTCAGAGAAGCTGAAATGTGAGAGATGGCAACTATATGGTTGCAAACCTCACCTAAACCATTTGATAGAATACAGCTCAGACAGAGAAATTGTTAAAGAAACACAGGTGATCAGTAGAAACAACAGGAACCCTACATAGTGGGACTCCATGATTCAGGGTGAGTGATTTGACCACAGTCACCCTCAGCTTCCTACTTGCCCCACTTCAGATCCAATGAAATTCTTGCTGCTTGTCACTCCCCAGGACTCCCTGGCTGTGGCTGGTCAATCTTGTACCTCTACCCAGTACACTACTCCATAATTCTCTGTAGAGAAGGTGACCATCCCCAGAGAGACTCCCGCCGGCACCTCATCCTAAACAGCCATTCTGTCCAGCATTTCACCCTCTGGTATTGCACTAATTCCACCTATATCAAGCATCCAGGTTTACATTTCTCATTGAAGTCCTTGAGAATAAACATGCTTCCATATAATGTACAACTTAAAATTTTTAAAAAGCATTACTTTTGCGGTTATTATGAAAAATGTGGCAAAAGCTACTTAGGAAGGTATTAGCTGCCTTTTGAATATACAGATGTTTAAGGCTGTGCTCTGTCAGTGAAGGGAAACCACAGAGGCAGAGAATGCGACAGCTGGCCCCATTACATCTGTAGTTACACAAAGAAAGAATAAATTCTTGTACACAATTCAATTTCTCCTTTTCTTTTTTGTTTCCAATTTTTATTAGGTATTTACTTCATTTACGTTTTAAATGCTATCCCCAAAGTCCCCTATACCCTCCCCCCCGGCCGTTCACCTACCCACCCACTCCCCCTTTTTGGCCCTGGTGTTCCCCTGTACTGGGGCATATAAAGTTTGCAAGACCAAGGGGTCTCTCCTCCCAATGATGGCTGACTAGGCCATCTTCTGCTACATATGCAGCTAGAGGCACGAGCTCTGGGGGTGCTGGTTAGTTCATATTGTTGTTCCACCTACAGGGTTTCACTTTCTCCTTTTCATTCAGCCTAGGACCCTAGCTCAGGGTATGGTAATACCCTACACGTAGGGAGAGTCTTCCAATCTCAATTAATTAATCTGAATAATTTTGAAAGCTTGCCCAGAGAATTATCTTCTCTTTGACTCTAGATTACGTCAAGTAGACAGTCAATATAAACCATCATAGATGGCATCAGGCATTTACTATATGCACAAATGTCATTGGTATGCTTACCTGGGCCATGATCTATGATAAAAGTCATGGTTACTAATTAATTTCACATAAAAACATTCAATTTCATGACAGTTTGAACTAGGTTTTGTCATCAAACAAGTTATATGAAAATACCTTTGATTTTTGATTTTTCAGAACTTCTTAGATTTTAGAATTCAGGATATGGGATTTAGAGACTGTGTATACATGTATATGCAGAGAGAATGAGAAACGAGAGAGAGGATGAGGGAGAGGGAGAGGGAGAGGGAGAGGGAGAAGGAGACTTCTAGTACTTTTTTATTTGAATACTGTGTGCCAACCTACAAATTTCAAGCATTGATAAAGAAGCATAGTATGCAAATAATAAATATTTTATAATTTCTACTATAAATTATAAACTCACCGTTTTCTTAATGATTCATTTGGCAGGAGACATGCAAGAGTCTTTCAAATGAATTTGAAGTTTCCTGGTGTAAGTAGACTGAATTATCATATGCAGAATTACAAAGTGTAAAATTTGTGAACAGGGCCAAGATGAACTAGCAATGTGATTATCCTGTACATTCAATGGATGCTTGAGAGCATCAATGGTCTGTCTGTAAGATAATCCAAATAACACTATGAGTTAAGATATGCAGAGAAGAGATAGGTACCAATGTGGAGGGAATGTCAGGGCTCTGCCTGACACTATGTGAAGTAGCTCTGTGCCGTGGAAATTTTAAGTTCTCACTTTCACTGTGTCTATAATCAACAAACCCTGACCACCAAGAGAAATAAAAAGACCTATGAAATTGTCATTTTTTTTTAAAAAAAGATAGTTATCATATTACTTTTGGAAGAAATATTAGGAACTTTGTGTTCTAAAAGACTAGCAAAAACCTGTATAGCAATGTTTATGACAGTACATACAGTCAAAGAAGCATATATGTAGGTCATTGGAGCAGAATAGGGAACCCAAGAAAATTACCTATTGCTTTTGATGACATTGCAAATTAATGGAACAAAAAGATAGTATTTTTTAAAAGATGTCGCTGCGGCAATTTGACATTTACTGACAGTTATAAACCTTTATAGGCTTTGAAATAACTGACTCCTAGTAGATCATGGAATTCAACATAAGGTTCTAAAACATTTATATAATGTATATTATATAAATATTAATATTAATAAATATAGGCTCCACTGAGATAGTTCGTCTGGGGAATCTACCTGCTCTGAGCCTGATGACCCAGGGCCCACATGGTGAAAACACAGAACTGCAATATGTCCTCAGATCTCTACATGTATATGACACTCCAGTACACTGGAGTGTCATATACATGTACAGATGCAGAGAAGACGTGAATACAAAAATGAAAGTTTAAGAAGTTATAAAAGTAAAAACCCATTAAATAAAAGTACCAAACCCACTATTGGCCTAAGGAAAAGCTTTTAAAGTACATTTGGTTAAACAGAAAAACTTTTGAACTATGAAATATTCTATCAAAAAGGTGAAGGACCACAGGTTACAGAGATGTGTGTGGTCAGCCTGCCTAGTCTACTTGGTGATCTCCAGGCAATGGAGAGACTCTGATTCAAAGGGAAAAGTAGTGCCTGAGGAAGTGACACTTGAACTTGTCACCCTCAGACCTGAGTTGTGAAGAAGCACACGAAACAAGATTTGGCATCCCTATGCACTAAGAAATGGGTAGGTTAGCCTTCACTATTACATATTTCTACAGTGATCAAAATGACTAAACCAACTGGTAATGACAACAAATATTGATGGAGAAGATGAAGAAACTAAGCCACTGATCATGATATTTAATCTCTATTGACAACTTGATTAGACCTGGAAACACTTAGATGATTGGCAAAACATGTCTGTGGTTATGTCTTTAAGGGTATGTTTAGGTAGGATTAGCTGAGGACTAAAGATCTTAGAGCTAATATCATCCATTGGCTAGTGTTCTAGACTGAATAAAAACGAGGTAATGGAGAAATCCAACTGAGCACCAGTATTCATAGCTCTGTGTTTCCTGACTCAGGATGCACTGTGACCAGCTGTCTCTGGTTTCTTTCTTCCCTTCCTACCATCACTAATATATTCATATATCACTCACGGCAATAAAAAAGTCAATGTAGCTATCCTGAAAAAGATTTTTAGTAGAGTCCTGGACATACATTTTTATGTCAACTTGAAACACAGTAGAGTTTTCTGAAAGGAGGGAACCTCTGTTAAGGATATGACTCCATAAAATCTGACTGCAGGGCATTTTCTTAATTATTGATTGAAGGGGAAGGGCCCAAACCAGTTTGGATGGTACCATCCCTGGGCTGCTGGTCCTGGGTTCTATAAGAAAGCATGAAGAGCAAGCCACGAGAAGCAAGTCAGTAAAGAGCACCCACCCCATGGCCTCTGCATCACCTCCTTCCATACAGTCCTGCCCTGTTTCTGTTCCTGTCATGACTTCCTCCTACATTAAACAGCAAGGTAGAAGCCTAACAAATCCTTTCTTTCTAATTTGCTTTTGGCCACAGTGTTTTATCACAGCAATAGTAATCTAGGGGTTTTGTTTTTTTGTTTGTTTGTTTGTTTTTAAAAAACCAAGCTTAAACTTAGTACACAATCTAATAATTTCCTCTTGAAATATTTATGCTGTAGAAATGAAAATTCATGTTTATATAAAACCTTTGTATATATAATATTATATGTTACTAGTAATACAAAATTGGAAACAAGCTAGAAATAATTCATTGGATTATTTTCAAACATTCTTGCCATGGGACGTTACTCAGAAATAGCTCAAAGGAAGTAGTAAACATGAGGCCTGTGTGAATGGATCTCAAGGAAATTATGCATTCTGAGTAGAATCCAAGAGCCCAGTAATAATTCCACCTATTAATCTTTTCTGGTATTTTTTTTATATATATAGTGAATTAGATGCTAGTAGACTTGTAGGACACAGGGAACGGGCCTCTTCTCTGTGGTCGACAGTTTATAAAAGCAGTGACTGGAAAGAACAAAGGAACTTGGATTATCCCTCAGCACAGAACCTGACTGATGTCTACAGCCCTGGATGAGACATGACATTCTAAACTACTCCAAAGGTCAGCAATGGGTAACTATCGTAAACTGTCTGCATGAGGCCAAACCTTATCAGATTAGTGTGCAGCAGCAGGCTTTCAGAGAATGCAGACATATCACTTCTCCTTCTGTAGAGTAAAAAACAGGCTTGCTAATACCTGGACAGTGCAAAGTTCCTCAGGGAAACATCACTTGTCCTAGAGGTTTCAGAAGGTAGCCCAAAGCTTGCCTAGAATGGAGATCTCTGGCCATCACTTGCTCTCACTCTTTCAGAATGTGCTTTCCACTCTCTACCCCTCAATAAACCCTGTCTCTCCACCACACTGCGGTGTATATAGTTCTAAGTCTTTCACAGTTACAACCAAAGGAACAGGTAGACGGAAGAAATCTTGAGATCGATTGTGGTAAGAAGGTGGTTGTTGGGACGGAAACTGTAATAATAGTTACCAGGGACTGAAGAATGAAAGGTAACAGATGGGGTAATGGGACACAATGAGGTTTTTGTGGTGAGAAACTATTGCATGTCTTAATTATGGCGATCTCTAAAGAAATGCACACTTACAACTAAATACACTATAATTAGTCACATGTGCATACACACATGGGTGTATGAAATTGATGAACTCTGGGTGAGGTTGCTGGTTTATTTTCATCCTTTAGTGCTACTCTTTTAAATACAGTAGTTATATATTAAATGGTATCATTGAGGGAAAACGAAGTATTCCCAGATTTATCATCTTATTTTAAAGCTTCATATATTATAATTAACTCAGTACAACATTTCATTAAAATAATCTATGCACTTTTTTCCTTTACTTTTATGGTGAACTAAGAACTGACTCTATACAATTTCTTGGAGTGTCTGTTCTTTTAGCTGCCTGGATTTGTTTCTACCACTCTGATAGATGATTTGTATGCAAGAATAGGAGACCAAATGGAAGTCATTAGAATTATAAACATGAATCAACTTGAAATGGAAACATTTACTCTGTGGCTGGAAGGTTTATATTTCTATTTCAGCTAGCAATCGGCTCTGAAATGTGACTTCTATAACCAGGCAAAACTCTGAATTTTAAGAAATTCGGCACAATACAACATAATTTCACAAAAATAGACTTAGGTTTCAAGAACGTCAGAAATTTCCCGCTAGGTTTGGTTCTTATTTTTCCTATAAGATTTGTAATCACAAAAAGGGCAATGACAACTAGAGACTGTGCTCATGTTCAGAAATGAGTTCACGCTTAAGGGAGCTCAAGGGTGCCTGTCAGAGATAAACATGATTTTAAAACAGAACTGAGGGCTCAGAGAGATGGCTCATCAGTTAGGAATTACTACTTCTTGCAGAGGCCTGGGCTGAATTTCCAGTATCCACACAGCAGCTCATGACTACCTTGAACTCCGTTCCAGGTGCTCCACATCCATAAATGGTACACATCCATACTTTCCCTCAAACATTTACACAAATAAAGATACATAGTTGTTATTTTTATTGTATATAAAGATGAAATAATTATAAGGTAATTTATTCTTAAAGACATTGTAGGTGCACAGCAGAATTGAGTGAAGGTACAGAGCAGTCCCATATGTCACATGCCCCTCCATGCTAAGCCTCACCACTACCAATATCTTTACCAGAAGGGTATACACAGGCTACAGTCATTGGATAGAGGTGACAGTTCACTCTCATTCTTAGTTCATAGTTAATTTCTAGGTTTATTCCTAATGCTGTATATATATTTTTTGGACTCAGAAGGGAATTATGCAGTGGCATTCACCACTAGCAGCAAGGAAACTGTTCAAGGATTTGATGGAGCAACCTGAGATATTGCCCTCAGTACCTCACAGGAGTCTATTCAGGTGTAACTGGGATTCTGAAAAACAGGGAAAAACAATTTCTGGACACACCATAGGAAAGCAAAGACAAGTTTACTGGTGAAAAACAAAACCGCAGATGCACTTGAGAAGAGGCAACCTAGGGTATGAGAAGAAAACTTATCTCAAAGCTTCCACAGGGGCCATGGCATTTTTGGAGTTATATTGCTTAAAGGAGGAAATCCTCAGGATTGAGATTGAGAGAAGAGAAATTAAAGGCATGCCACCTGACCAATTTCCTATTGAGAGAACTTCCTAATGCAAGAAGGAAATTACAGAGTGGTTTATGGGACTGCTAGGCTATCTGGCATAAGAAGCAGAAATGTGAAGAAAGCAAAAACGTGGTGCAAAAGAAATGTTTCAGTGTAATCACTGTGTGGGGCCAGAACGGGTGTGCACATGCTACAGTGTGTGTGTGGAGGACAGAAGACAACTTTTCTGGAGTTGGTTCCCCTCTTCCACTTGTATGCGAAGTCTAGCGAACGAACTGAAGTCACCAGGCATGTGCCTCTCTGGTCCCAAAGCAATTTTATATATATGTTGAGCAAAGAGGCAAAGACATTTTCAACCTGAGTATGCTTTACTCATCTTAATAGACTTATTTGTTGTAGTAGACTTTTAGGAAGGAAGTATAATTTTTTGAAGAATAGTCTGCAGTCTACAATCTGCTTTACCAAGACTCTTGATCCTGTCAGCAATAGACTTTAGTCAAATCCACGTGGATGAGGGCTAGGAGCTCTTTTTTATATGTCCCCTTAAGGTCGTCCTGTCTTCTCATCCTGCCATAGCACATAGCAGTGCACCTCACTAAAGCTCCCCTCACTAAAGCTCCCCTCACCAATGCTCCCCTCACTAAAGCTCCCCTCACTAAAGCTCCCCTCACTAAAGCTCCCCTCACCAAAACTCCCCTCACCAAAGCTCCCCTCACCAAAGCTCCCCTCACTAAAGCTCCCCTCACTAAAAGCTCCCCTCACTAAAGCTCCCTTCATTAATGCTCCTCTACACTCTACTCATTCCCCCTTTCACCATTGTCATTGTCTTCATTGTTCCAGCATTTCAGAACATTCTGTCACTACAGCCCAACACTAAAATGTACATATTCTAGAAGGGCTTCCTTTCCACATAACACGTATTTAGCATCCTCCCATGTCTTTCCATGGCTTGCTAACATCTAGTTGTAGTGAGCAGTAATGTTACATTATCTAGACACACTGATGGAATAGCTATTCACTTACCTGTTGAACACTATTTGGTAATTTCAAATCTGCTGAAAAAAATGCCTGTACATATTTTCACGTGGAATAATTTTGTACTACTTTGAACAAATCTCAAGAGAAATAATTTGTGGTTTATAGTTTTGGAAGAAACAGAAAAAAATCTTCCAAAACAATTGTACTGTTTCATTCTCATTTGTAACAAACAATAATTACTATCACTTCATTTGACATCACAGGGACCAACCATCAGAATACTGGTAAAAGGAATCTGTAGACATACATCCTATGTCAAGGAGTGCTGTAATCCAGTGCAGACCACACAGTTGTTTTTTTTGTTTGTTTGTTTGTTTGTTTGTTTTTTTTACAGTGTTCAGTTAAAATGTTCCTTCTCTGTTTTGGAGTTACTACTGATGTGATGAGCAAATGAGTTTGGCTAGGACAGGGTTCACCTGATTTATACTTCCCCATCCCAACCCATTACTGACTAAGGGCAGAAGCCTAGAGCCCAGAGCTGAAGCATGACTGATGGAAGAATGGCTTCCTGACTTGTTCCTCCAGACTCTCTCAACCTGCATTCTTATGCAACCCAGGACCACTTTCCCGGAGTTGGTGATACCTGTAGTGGGCCAGACTTTCCAAAATCAATCAGTAATCAGGAAAATATCCGTCCCCCGAGCTTGCCTACAGGCTAATTTTATGGAAGCATTATCTCAATTGAAGTTATCTAGTCTCAGACAACTCTAGTTTGTGTCAAGTTAAATTTTAAAAAGCCAAGCAGGAACTCCATTCCTCCTCTGCTTTACCATCTCTTCTGCTTCCTCATTGGAGCATCACAAATTCACATCTGAGTTAGTCCTACCCCTCAGTCACTATAAGTTTAGGAAAAAATGGGCTAACTAAGTTCTAGTAGTATCAAATGTAATAATATATATTTCAAGTGAAGCTGAGAAATAATATTTCAAGTGAAACAGAAAATAAAATACATGCATGTGATAACTGTGTATGCTTCTGTAGTTGTGTGCATTTATGTGCACTAAATATGTCCAGGAGCCTGTGAACACCAGAAGAGGACATTGGATCCTGTGGTATTGTAGTTATAGTTAGTTGTGGGGAGCTGTGTTTAGAACTATTACTTGGGGCTTTTCTATGCTCTTCTTGTTTCTGAATGACACAGAAACCTGTAATATTTATTAATAAGCTTCAAGCACTATAGATGGGCAGATCCTCATCTATTATAACCTGACTATGCTGGCTACTTCCCTGCCACGTGCCCTATTATCTACCATCTTAGTCTCACCCTGGCTGTTCCTATTCCACCTGGGCCCTTGTGGTGACTCCCTCATGATGCCCCTCAAGGTGATTCCTCCACCTGTGACCCCCTTACTGGGTTCAGATATCCCTCCTTAACTCTCCTGCCCAGCCACAGGCTGAATGGCTCTTTATTAACCACTCAGAGGTGATGGAAAACAATGTTTATACAACATTGGACAGAAGATCATTCAATAATGACAATACCAGCATCAAGAATGCAATCAAATCTCTCGATCAGATCTACCAAAATTAGCATCTGAATACACAGTACACAAAACCATCCCTATAACAACTCCCCTTTCAGTCAAACAAGAGGCTCTTTCTCTTACAAAAAATAAACTATATACAATAAGAACAATTATGAGAACTATCAGGTAGAAATTGCATTCACAGTTTCCAGTCCACTTGTATTTGGCAACCCTAGAGAAAGTACTCTATCTATCCAATCCTGGTGAGTCCAAAGTTCTGTACCGAATTCACTTTCTATCTTAACTTGCATTTATCAACTTATAAACATTTTCTTAGATCTTAAATTTTTCTTAAATCCTAAACAACTCAAGCTTACATGTGAGAAAATAACTCTGTAGTTTTCAAGCCCATCAGAGAACTGAGTAAACAGGAAGTGCAGGGCAAACAGCTTCCAAAACTAAAGAAATGAAATAGGTTGCCAGCTACTTGGACAGTCACCCAAGCTTCCTCTGAGACACCAGCTTATCCACAGCTTGAACAGCATGCTGTTTGCAGTTGAGGTAAGGGCAGTTTCTTACCCAGTAGCTAGTTGATAACATTTGAAACAAACTTCGTAAGGAGTTTCTTTGTGGCATATTATCTTCTTTGAAGTAGAATGGGGGTTTTGCCAGGAACAGGAATGTCAAAAAGGCTTTTATTATTATAAAAGCGTCTTTAAATGCTATATTCAATAGGTCTCTGAAGTGTTTGAAGACCATCTATCTATCTAAATTATATCTGATTAGGTAAAAATTGCTTCTTTCTAGAAATCCACTATCTGCTCAATCTTGAAAACATCTATATAAAGCTTATTTCTGTAAATAACCAAATTATTACCTAACATGACCATAGGTTTGATTGACTATTAACTTGCATTTTTAAATTATCCTAAACAGTCTGCAATATCAGCCTGGAGACTAGAACTTCACTTTGCATTTTTAAATGAGTTGCGGTAGCTGTAATACCTTAAACAAGAGTTGAAACATATATACAATATGTTATAGCAATATATAATCATAATTTTGTATCATTACGTGAAATTGATACAAACATAAACATGTTTGGTTTGTTGATGCTCTTTAGTTTGAAAGTAGATTCAATAATCTAACCTCTTATCATTCCTGTATACCCCTTTTGAATCTCCTTTTACCCCTTTTCCCTAACCTTAGATAGAAGAGGAAGAAGGACAGAGGAAAGGAGAAAAAAGAGTGAAAAGTGAAGGATTTTGTCATCATTTAAGTAGGGGAAGATGTGGTTACAAATTGTTAATGGTCTTGGTCAGAGAGGAAACAAAGTAAAGATCTCTCTCTCTCTCTCTCTCTCTCTCTCTCTCTCTCTCTCTCTCTCTCTCTCTCTCTCTCTCCTTCTCTGACCCCTTTCTTTGTTTGCCTCTACTCCCTTCTCAACCATCCCCTTCCTATGCCTCCAAATGAACTTCATTTTATACAAAAAAAAAAAAAATAGCTTTTTCAGAACTTATAGCAGTTGCTCATTTGGGAATCCTGAATATGCGTTTATGGTATGGTGCACATACTTTGATTTTACAAACTCTGCAAAGTGAAACACCCCCATTTGCCAAATTTCATTTCTTTGGGACCTCTTGGGTTATTTCCTGGAGGTGATGGAGTTTGGTTATATAAAGTACAAGTAGGGCATTTCTTTTTAATTTCCTTAACTTGTTGCCAAGTAATAGAAAAATTTTTCTTTAAACCTTTGCTGTTAACATGGCTTTTTTTTTAAAAAAAAAATGAAATTCTGAGGCTCCCAGCAGATTTCCTACTAATAGCTAATCAATTTCAGAATTACCTGTGCTAAAGGGCCTGGTAGATGCATATGGGATCTAATGTGTGCTACATATAATGGATGAATTTTATTTCTGATTACTTGTTGTAGTTGTAGACTTAAGGACGTTAATTCTGAATTGTCTGAATAAGTTCAGTATTTTCTGGATGCAAAACAACTCTTACAGCATATTGAGAGCCAGTAACTATGTTAAGAGATTCAAAAAAATCTACTACCATAAGAATGTCTTATAATTCTGATTTTTAAACTGAATCATAAGGGCTCTGAGCTACTTTATTCTTCTGAGTTATAGCCTGCCTTTCCTGATGTATTTTCTGTTCATTTTACTATATGAGGGAGGGCCCAACTAGTTATTTTTACATATTAAAGTCACTTAATTTGGGGTATTTGTTTTTAATTTCTCCCAAAAACATTACTGTAAGATCCTTGGGAATGTTCATTTTTTTCCCTCACAATGAGGCAATTATAGCAATATTAAAAGGTAGCACAATTTCTTCTGGGGATATTACTGCTAATTGATGAAGTCCCAGATTAACTTTCAGAAACAATTCAGAAACATTATCTGCATAGGTCTTTATATTTTTTACTTGGTTTGTGTCCTAAAAATATCCATTCTAAGATATAATATTCTCTTTGCACAAGAATTCCTGTGGGACAGTGAGTAGAACACAAAATAGCTAAAATTTAAGCCAATTTTGAATCCAAATGATTTTCAAATGAATCCTGTTATTTCTTTTCTACCAGAGTCAATTCTTTTTCAGCCTCAGCTGATAATAATCTTGGACTATTTAAGTCCTTAACACTTTGGAATGTTTGAAATAAATTATTTAACTCTTGAGTAGCTAATCCAATTGTGGGCTGAACCTTAGCCAATTAGTATCTCCCAATAATTTTTGAAATTCATTGAGTTCTTAATTGGTCTCTCCTGATTTGTACTTTCTGTGGTTGATTATTTTTGCAGATTTATCTTATATCCTATAAACTAATAGAATCTTCTCTTTGTATTTTTCAGGGGCAGTTTGTAACCCCCAAGAAGGAAAAATTCTCTTTACTTCATCAAACATTTTTCCTAAGTTATCTCCATCTGAAGTAGCCAGGAAAATATCATCTATATAATGATACATTATGGATTGAGGAAATGACTTAGGATTATTTCTAGTGTCTGTTGTACAAAGTATTTACATAAGGTAGAACAATTCAACATTCCTTGTGGAAGAACTTTCCAGTGATACCTTTTTGTTTACATGGAGTGGTTAAATGAGGGCACAGTGAAAGCAAATATTTATCTTCTTCTTGGAATGGTCTAGTACAAAAAAAAAGCAGTCTTTTAAATCAATCACTGTAAAAGGCCATACATTAGGTAATAAAGAACACAATGGGATCCCAGGATGTTAAACAAACAAACAAACAAACAAACAAACAAAAAACAAAAAATCATTGGCTGAATAATTTTATTGATTGCTATCAGATCTGTTAACATTCTGCATTTTCCATATTTGTTTTTTAATTACAAATAAAGGAGAAACCTAAGGACTGGAGGATTCTTCTATACTCTGAGCCTCTAGCTGCTCTTGGACTAGCTCTTCTAGTGCTTACTGCTTTTTTTTTTTTTTTTTTTTTTTTGGTCACAGGCCATTGTTCGAGCCAGACAGGTTGGTCAGACTACCACATTAATGGTAGGGCTGTTGGTGTTCTCCCAGTGAAGGCTCGGACAACTTGGAAAGTCCCTGACTATCCTTGATATTTTTTTAATACCTTCATTGGGAATATCTCCTATTTTATGGCTTATTCCTAAAGATGGAAGAATGTTAATCCATACTTCCCCTTGTTGCAACAAATCTCTTCCCCATAAATTCATGGCTATGTCAGCTACATATGGCCTTCATTTTACTATTTTACCTTCTGGCCATATACATTCAAGCTAATTTACAACTCGTTTTATCTGGGATAAAGTTCCAATCCCTAGAATTTGTATATCTACCCCCTGAAGAGGCCAATTTGGAAGCTAAGATTTTGGTGAAATTGTGGTTATGTCTGATCCTATATCTACCAATTTTTAAAATTTCAGTATCATTTATAAATACCTTTAGGTTGGATCTCTGTTAATCTATAGAATTTTGCCAAAATATTTGTTTTCTAGTCTCTTCTGTTTGTTTGTTTGCTTGCTTGTTTTTAATCTATTGAAGCTGCTCTGACTTTGATATCTGAGTTTTTAATGTCTATCTTCAGAGCAGGTTTAATTATTCTGTGGATGGGTTTCTCCACTACTCACCTGAAATAGTCAATTTGATTTTTATTTGGGGGCCATATTGAGGGGCTATATTGGATGTTTCTCAACAAGGGTTAACCCTGTCTGTCTCTTGTTGATCTACAGTCATTAATCCAATGCTGGCCTCTGCCACACCCTCTGCATTTTACAGAAAGCTCAGACCTTCTTTCAAAATCATTTTGTCTTTGCCCACAGTTCCTTCTGAAAAGACCTTGTTCACCACAATAAAGATATTTGAGAGTTTGTACTTTTTCTCAAAACTATTAACTATTACTTCTATTAAATCTACATCATATAAATGAGAACCAATATCAGCCATATTTCTAATTCATTCATGTCTTGGCACTGATCTTGCCTTTAGCAGCCTGATTACCTTTTTGCATTCAGCATTATTATTTTCTTTTTTAATTGCATATTTTATTTATTTACGTTTCAAATGTTATCCCCTTTCCCCATTCCCCATCCCAGAAATCCCTTACCCCATCCCCCTTCTTCCTGCTTCTATGAGGGTGTGCCCCCACCCACCCACTCCCATCCTTGCATCCCCCTACACTGGGGCATCAAGTCTTCATGAGACCAAGGGTCTATTCTCCCATTGATGCCTGACAAGGCCATCCTCTGCTACATATATGGCTGGAGCCATGGTTTCCTCCATGTGTTCTCCTTGGTTGGTGGTTTAGCCCCTGGGATCTCTGGTTGGTTGATACTGTTTTTCAAAAACCAAAGATTCAACCAGTGCTTTTCTGGCTTGTGGATCCAACACCCTTCTACCTACAGCTGAAGTCAATCTCTGGAAAGAGTGAATGATTCTTTTGGATCTTGAATAATCTGAGAATATGGTTCTAGTCCTTTTCCTGTTTCTTTAACTTTGTTACAAGGATTGAAAGCTGCCATGTACATGTGATATGAAGCCAACTTGCATCCAGCTCAGCATACAAACCTGCACTTTGCAACCAATCTTGGTAATTACTGATGCCTTTGGCTTTATTTCTCTGTTCTATCTCCTTAGCCTCTTCTCACCATTATGATCACTATTGTAACTGAGGACCAGGTTTCAGTGTTGTTTTTGTCCTGTCTTTTGAGTCTTGGGAGATTATTCCGTTTTGAGTTGCCCAAGAATTTAATATCTGCTTCATGATTGTGAATGCATACCATATGAGGTGACACTTAAATTTGTTTTCAAATCCAACACATCGACGGATTGCCACTCAATATCTTCATAATCTTGGGAGTGACCATCATCTGCTGGCACTTGTACAGGAACTGGATAACGTTTGGCTGAGTTTCATGATTTTCACTCTTCTGTGGGGCAGTAGGCTCTGGTCTTTGTTCCCCTATTTTATTTCATTCTTATTTATACATTTTTCTATTTTTTTTTTATGGCTCATTTCTTCTTCTCACTTTTCTCATTTCTGTGTACTTCCAAAGCCCTTTGTTGTTGTTGTTGTTTTGTTTTGAGAAGGAATCATTCTGGTGATTAGGACTAAGATCAGAATCAGCAGCATGATAATCATAATTGGTAATGTGCTAATCTCAATTAAGCATTTGTTTTTTCTTTGTCTGTCTCCATCTTTAAGCCATCTAAGATGGCATTAAAGAGGAGCCAAACATCCTGTTTTATTGTTTGTTTCATTCTTTTCATGTCTTATTTCTTTTAATTTTACTAATTTCAAATATCTGTAGATGATCTTTTTTTTTAATTCACAGTCTCCCTGTTTCTTTAGCTGTTTGAGAAAATCAAATATTCTGCCAAATTGTGCTGTTTCTTTGTTCCTTCCTCACAGAGCTTTCAACATGCTAGGACTTAGGCTCTATCCCTCTGTGCATGGTCACTGATAGCAGGAGATGCAAGCAGGCCCATAGCCCAGATTCCTGCAATGTCCAGGGCATTTGACAAATATAGATGTTGTATTCCAAGAGAAAAGTAAATATATCAGTTTGGTTCTAATGGAAAGTTGCTATACTAAGGCTCAGAAAAACGTTTCCTGACATTTGGAAATATCAGTAGTCCCAGATCTGAATAGTCTACTGACAACAGACCAGGGCTTGTACAGTTTAAATAGGCAAACCACAAAACTCAGGCTATACACTATGCTCTATGTGTGAACTGGTATTTTTAACTAAATAAGTTATTTGCATCTGTGTGTGTGTGTAAGGTTTTTAAATATTTTTATATAGAGCAGGAAGTCTCAAATTAATCACAGAGCTACAGATAGATGACTTTGAGTTTCCAATTGTCCCACTTCATCCTTCTTGGGTTCTAGAATTACAGACACACACTACCCTGTTAGTACATGAATGGTAGGCAAATGCTCTAGGATCTGTGCAACTTCCCAAATCCTTCTCTCTAGCATTTCATATATTACTTCGCGTGGCTGTAGAATGGACCTTCGACAGTGACGACTGACAAAAGGTTCAGAGTTATGGCAGGAAATTTCTGTATTACAGCTTTGGCCTTTTCCTTGTGTCTATTTCTTAAATAGGGATTAGTTCAAGCTGATAATGAGACATAGAATTCCATATGAATTCTCACTAGTCACAAAAGCACACATTTTATTTCTAAAGGCAACTGACAACCTAATCATGCTGCACAAAGTTAGGGATGTCTCTATCCTGTTCTCCTCTGAGCTCTCCAGCTCTGCTTCAACAATAGACAAGATGTTTGAAATTAGCCTCAATAGTCATGAGTCGGGATATCATTCCTGTCTTCCTCTTCCTTAGCAAAAAGTATATCAATAACAATATTAGTAAGAAATAAGCTAAATGTGGTAGTAAATGTCTGTATTCCCAGAGCTAGGAAGATGGAGGCAGGAGGATTGTATATTTAAAGTCAGCCTACCCTACATAGCAAGTTCTAGGCCAGTCTACACTGCAAAACCCTACCCTATTCTATTTTCAAAAACAAAACAAAAAGGAAAACTACTATTAAATTATCAAAATCTGTCATCATTAAATGATATAAGCAACACTGCTCAGTGTTTGCTTCTCTTTGTGAAGAACAGCTTAGAGAGTGTGCACATTAAACACGGAAATCCTCACCTATAGACAACATGTTTGGCCCAAGCTCTGCCCACAGGAAGAGAAAAGAAAAACATTCAGAGTTCAATGTTTTCCTCCCACTCCCTCTTTTCCACATCTCCTTGTCCTGAGATCCAGGAATGCTTTAGGATTAAAAGGAATAAATTGAAAATCAGAGTATTAACTAATAAAACCAGTTAACTCCTTACTGAGACTTACAAGACAAGGAGGGGAAGATGCAAACAGAGATTTAAAAGCTGGTGGTTTGGCAGAGGAAATGTATGTGCTGGAGAGCAATTGTATTTGAAATACACTTATTTTTATCAATTGTCTGATAGAAAATGAATCCGCTAAGTGGTTAGCTACTAGCGTCGGGAGCCCCACCTCAAACCTCCTCATCCCTCCCCCAGTTGTCTTTCAGGGACTTCTGAATGATGGGGTGGTGCTAATTGTCTATGCTACCAGGAGCTACAGTAGGGCCTGTCAGCCACATAAGAGCATGAAACATTCTCTCAAACTAATTAGAGGCTGCCCTGCCCCAAGTTAGTTCTATTTTCAGCTTGTACAGATTTATAGCACAGCATAGAAAAAGAAGGATCCCAGAAAGTTCTAAAGTCTAAATCAATAAGACTATAGTTTGGAAACTATATATTACTAAAATTACATCTGGTTAATCATGCCTGCTCATCTGATCATGCCTGCTCATCTGATCATGCCTGCTCATCTGATCATGCCTGCTCCGCTTTAAGTCTCATGTTCACACCTTCCATCCTGTTTTCCAGTATTTCCTTCCCTCTTTCTTTCCCTCTCTCCCTCCCCCCTCAATCTAGATAATCAGTTATTTTCTTTCTCAATTCCAACATACTACATGAATAAAGAAACATCTCAGGCTGCTTTACACTGCAAAGCATTGAAGTGTTCAGAAATATTAACTAAAGTTCCCTGAAAATAAGCAGCCGCATTCAGGCCAAAGTGCTAAAGGACTGATCATGTCCCCATGATTGTGGAGAATTAGAATATTATAGATCAAGAGCCAAATTATATTGGGTCTATTTTTACTTCCCTTAATAGGCATGCATAACCTGCCTATCTCTGACATGCCATCCTTTTAACTATCAGGCAAAACTCTTAAAAGTTTAAAGAAGGAAAAAGTGTTTGCAGATAAATTGCCACCTGGTTCTCCAACTGTTTTTTTTTTTTTTTTGGGGGGGGGGTTGGTAATTATGTTAGTTCATCTTGCAAATTTTGGGAAAAATGGGGAAATCTAACTACAGATAATTGGTTTTATGTTCTCTTCAATTGGGAGCATTTGATATTCTTAAATTGCTTTTCCTCATGCTAAATGAGAAGTTCTACAAAAAGAAAAAGCAAGAAATAATGAATGCACACTAAATGAATACCCCACTTATTCAGATTTTTGAAGCATCTAAGAGAAGAAAAGATAAACCAGTACACTGAATTATAAGAGGTTGTTTTTAAGTTTTGGAAATAGTATCAAAATTGAACAAGATCTTGAAGGATAGAAAATTAATGGCAGAAATTTAGAGTCTCAAAACTAAACATAAATTCTGAAGAAACTGATTTTACTCAAATTTCTTCTATCTCCCTCAATCTCTCTGTCACCAGAAAAAAAATCAGTTTCCTCTACATGGACTTCCCCTTCCACTGTTTTCTGTAGTAGTTCCTAAGGGGAATGAGTTTTATATCAAAAGAAAAGTTTGTCCTAGCTCCTTTGAGGCTAAAGCATTATATAGACATATTTCTATACATATTTCATATATATGTACATATTTCATATATATATATATATATATATATATATATATATATATATAGAGAGAGAGAGAGAGAGAGATTCTTTACATTTCAAATGTTATTTCTAACATTCCTGGACAAAAGTGAGATGAAATCTTTCATTATAACATTCCATAAGCAACAGAGAATTCTTTAAGGTGTATTAAAGAATACCAGANATATTTCTATACATATTTCATATATATGTACATATAAAATATATATATATATATATATATATATATATATATATATATATATATATATATGGGAGAGGAAGAGAAAGAGAAAGAGGGGTAATTCTAACATTCCTGGACAAAAGTGAGATGAAATCTTTCATTATAACATTCCATAAGCAACAGAGAATTCTTTAAGGTGTATTAAAGAATACCAGATTGTCATATTGGCTAACAAAAGAATGGTTTCTTGACTATGCTAATTATTTCAATTATTGAATGAAAAGTTATAAAATTGCCTATTACTGTGATGCCGAAACATTTCTGCAAGTCACTGACATGGGTAAGACCTGACAATATAAGTTAGAAGCAGGAGAGAAACTGAACCCAAACTCTAAGCCAGCTATGAGAAATATAGTAATCACGCAACAGGAGGAAATCAAGAGACTGTCACAATCATCAGAGGGAGGAACTATGGGCATAATCTAAATGGACAGAGAACAGATACAGTCAGTTATAAAAACAGATATAATAGATAAAAGCAAGTCCTTACCAAATGTACAGCAGTATCATTTGAAGTAAGAATCCCTAGTAGTAAACCTGCCACAGGAAAGTATGAAGTGTAGGACTTGTACTCTCTACCAGCCTTGCAACTCCCCAAATGGCAAAGGATAGAAATGTTTGGAAGAACCCAGAGCCATAAATAAGATAATTATTCCTTACACATGGCTCTCTAACACACTAACCTAACACTATCTCCACACACTGTTATCTAACATTCCCTAATTGTTAGGACTAGATCTCTTCAGTGAATTTAAACACCATTCTTGTTGTATTAAACATCCAGCATTTGCCCTTTGATGGGAAGAATAGCAATATTCACAGATTATGTTGTTACAGGAGACACTGCAAGTACCAGATAATGTTTTCAAAATCTAAAATCAGACTTGCAAAATTTGTTTTCTGTTTTGTTAATGAATGTCTATTTTTTTTGTTTAATTCAGTCTGTGATCAACCTTCTCTCCATCTATTGCATCAAGAATGAAGAATACCTGGAGACATCTTTTTTGCTTCCTCTCTCTTTTAGATTCCTAAAGCAATGGACCCCCAAGGCAGTGTAGTCTCCAAAGACTCTAGGGGAAGGGTCTATTGAAAACTTCTACTCAGAAAGAAAATCTGTATTCTAAAAGAGATTTCACACGAACTTCTTAAAACTTTGTCAAACTACCTTGCCTGAAAGACTGGGCCCAATACAAGGATAGTGGGTCTGGATGTTCCTTGACTGGGACTTTATAGATAAGCATACACATTGCCTTCTGTTATGCTAGAACTCAGGTCCTGACACTAAAGACAGACTTGGGAGGGGGTGCCATTGCATCTCTCTGTTCTTCTCACATTAAATAAGTCTCACCTTTCTGTTTTTCAATATTACTGTATTTATTTGGAGAATTTAGTCTGTTTTGATGGCAGATTTAGACCAAGGATGAAAAGAATCCAAGAGCAAAGTTAATTCTGCACCCTCAAACTTAAAATTCTACACTTAAGGAATTAATGAAATAAGGTTCATTTATTTTTAAAATGTCAATCTTGTAAGATAAAGGTACTTGTGTCAAAATAGAAATTTTATCTCATGCCTAAAGCAACAAGGATTTGTTTAGGGTAGGTTTCTGCTCTTTAGTAATACTTACAACAAGAATAGTGTTTACAAAATTGTGTCTGGACTGCTAACATGTAAACTTGACAATGAAGTTCTTTTAATATTTCTGCTATTTCTGTTATTTCAACCAGTAAGATGAAAACACCTTCCACCTGGAAATCTTTATATTTGAAATCCTGGCTTATATTAATTTTTTCCAGACTTAATAAGTAATTACCTTGTTATTCTTTGTATTGTGCACCAAAAACTGAGTTCATTTGTGTTTGATGATACTAATTTAATATGAACTCCAATATTTTGAATTTTGTAAATTTTGTAGATCTATTATGACAGTAAATAAAATATTTTTAAACTTTGCTTCAAAAGTTGAAGCTGGGTTAATGTCCTAAGGACTTCTTTGTAGGTCTTCTTTGTAGTGATGCTAACCATTGGAGGCTGCTTAAAAAATTATATTCTAAGGTGCAAAGCTTAGAAGCATACTTTACCAAGGTAATGTCCTCTAAGCTATAAGAGTCATATTAGCTTTCTCCAGGATTATGTTTGAATACCCCCAACATTACTTTGACTGTGCTATTAAAGCTAGTCAATTAGTAACACCCTAGCAATTTGTGCTCCAAGATCTGCCTCTGGATAGTTAAAAGTTATTAGATATTAGTCACCTAACTAATATAGCTATAAAAAGTACTTAATTCTGAAACATTTTTTCTTTAAATACTTACCCTTGATGGTTGTGTTTATTATAAGGCTTTATAAATGTTTTCTTTTAACATCCACAGAAATATTTGTTTTGATGGGTGTATCTTTGCTGAGTTTTGTAACTAGCAGTTATCTGTTAACATTTTGGAAAAGTCCAGCTTGCAAAATGTCAAGTCACAGAACCTTCAGCATGTAGCTCTTTCCCCCAAACCTCCATGTATTCCCTTCCCCTCCTCCACGCAGCTCTGTATAGAAAACTGGCTGTGGTGCTGCATTCTCCCTCCCCATTGCAGGCAAGCCCAGCTCCTTCAGACCGCTCACCTCCATGTCTCATCTCAAGCCCCTAGATGTCAGATCGTCTTGCCAGAGAGTCTGGAGATGAGCGGACCCTTTTCTTGTGCTCGCTTAGTTATCCACACATCTTTCTCTTTTTAAACCTAAACCTCATGTCATGACCCTGAAGATGGACTTGAGATTTCATTGGATCTCTGATTATCTCCCCAGTACAGACAAACTGAAGAATTCTGGCTGTCACTTGTTTGCTTAATTGACTTATTGAAGATGAGTGGCTGAGCCTGGCCTGACTAAAAGTCTGACCTCAAAAACTGGGGTAACACCCAGGGATCCATCCTATCATCAGCCACCAAACCCAGATACTGTTGCATATGCCAGCAAGATTTTTGCTGAAGGGACCCTGATATAGCTGTCTCATATGAGGCTATGCCAGTGCCAGGCAAATACACAATGCTCACTGTCATCTATAGGATGGAACACAGGGCCCCCCAAAGGAGGTGCTAGAGAAAGAATCCAAGGTACTGAAGGGGTCTGCAACACTATAGATGGAACAACAATATGAACTAACCAGTACCCCCAGAGCTCGTGTCTCTAGCTGCATATGTATCAGAAGATGGCCTAGTCAGCCATCATTGGGAAGCGAGACCCCTAGGTCTTGCAAACTTTATATGCCCCAGCATAGGGGAATGCTAGGGCCAAGAAATGGGGGTGGGTAGGTAAGGGAGCAGGGCAGGGGGGTGGGTATAGGGAACTTTCGAGATAGCATTTGAAATGTAAATAAAGAAAATATCTAATAAAAAGTGAAAAAAACTGGGGTAACATTGTGGTTTCTTGAATATGACTCTTGCCTCAAATATTTATTTTTTTCTTACGATAACAACTAGCTAAGAAGGGAAGTAAGATATTTTGTTACTTTTCTACTGTTGTACTAAACCCCGTAACTGAGAAAACTTATAGAAAAAATATCTTTGGGTATATGGTTACAGAGGGTTATTATTCACAGGGGCAGGGACAACATAGCTGCCAGAACCAGAAGCTGAGAGCTCATTTCTTAAACCATAAGTAAGCAGTAAGGGAAGCAATGTTTATAATTTTTACTCTCAAGACTCTTCCCCCAAGGCCTGGGCCAAGTAGTGGGAGTGGGTGGGTAGGGGAGCAGAGGTGGGGGGAGGGTATAGGAAACTTTCGGGACAGCATTTGAAATGTAAATAAAGAAAATAATAATAATTAAAAAATAAATAAATAAATTTAATAAAATTAAAAAAAAAAAAGACTCTTCTCCCATTAATGTAATGCATTCAGGCAAGGCTGTGCTACCAACACCTCCTCAAACAGCACCATCAGCTGAGGATCAAGTGTTCAACGCCTGAGCCCACTAAACCCACCACTAGTATCCTGAAATAAAATGCAACTTTGTCACCATAAGATAAACACATGTGTGTTATATTGTTTCCTTCAGACTGTTTATGAGACTTATTTCTTTCATTAGTATTCTTCCAATCTTGTGAATAAGGGAACACAAGAAATATAACAATACAAATAAAAATAAACAAACAGACAAACCACCAAGAAACTCAGGAGATTTTGATTGTTAAACCCAAAGATGTGAAGAGAAAGACCACTGACCCAAATCATCATGGACAAATTAATTAAAGCAAGCTTTCTCACTTATGTACGTGGGCTGCCTCCCGCTAAGGCGGTGTTCAGTAGACCAGACTTGAACTTGAGAAAGATACCTTTTTCATAGCTCAGAGGTGGGGTTTTCCAAATAATGGATTTGGCAGGTAAATTGGCAGGGTTGTGGAAAGGAGAACATAACCATAAAAATTTGTCATAACATCCTTTTGAAGCAAAGACCTGATTGCAAGGTGGTTGTAACATCAGGTGCTCATAACAATAATTAATCACAGTAACCTTCTTAAACAAAGGCATGGTTGCTATTCCTGAAAATGGCAGTATAAAACTACTTATAGTGAAAAATGTAGGTGGAGCATAACCTTATCATTGAGAAACAGAGATTTAATTACAAACAGGAATGAACTTAGCTTGTCCTGACAATAAAATGGCTTTCAAACCTAAGCAAGGCAGGCTGATTCATCACTGCCCACTGTCAAAATCGGATTCCAAATTATTTAATTGCCCAACTATCATATACGAAGTGTACATAAAACCAAACTAATGTCATATAATTAGAAATGAAGGATATCTGGTAGAAAGTGCTTCTGAAGGTCGGTGGGTAGCTCAAGGGAATAGATTTGGGATATGAAATAAAAGCTGAGAGGGGCTTCAGGAGCTGGCAGTATGGTGCAAAGAGGGGATCTGGCAACCACTACAAAGACTGCTCTGGAAAGAGAGCCGAAAGAGCTAGGGGAATCATGTGTCTGTTAAACTCTCCACTGGATGGAGTTGAGGTGTGCGGTTGAGGTGTGTGAGGAGAGGGGCACTTTTAAAAAGATTGCTATCAGGCTGAGGGTGAGAGTGGAGATATGATTATGGAATAAAGGAAAGACAGTGTGATTCACCTACCTGAGTCTCAGCCAGATGTGGCCACTGAGGGTCTAGGCTAGGAAGTGTTTCTAGGTCTGAGGAATGACACAAAGGAATGGGTATGAGTCAGAAGGGAGAGTTGACAGGGTCTATAGGAAGGAGGAAAACTGGGTCCATAGGAAGGTTTAGCGGGGTCCCCAGGGAATGAAAGTAGGGAGAGAGGAGAGACATCTGCAACAGGGCTGGGGATAAGACTGCAGAGTTTGCAATGGAGGACAGGAAGGGGAGTGAAGGTCATTTATCTGTGTCCAGGTCCACTGTGCCCACTGAGTCTCTAGTTCATAGGCGTGGGGTCAAATGCCTTTGCCTGTTAAGCCATCTTGCTAGCCTGATTAAGGCCTTGAAGAGACATTCACTGAGGCTCCTATCCTAGGGTACCCAAACTGCAATCTTCTCTTTACCAACTTTGTTCATATGAAAGGGATTTCATTGGGAATCCTGACTCAAAAGCACAAAGAAAAGAGTAGGCTTCTGTGATAATCCAGCAATTAGATCCCATATGCAGAGTGCATCCTCCCTCTGTGAAGGCGACCTCTCCCTGTTGTTCTGATAAATTCACATTGTTTCCAATATTACTCAGCAAACCACCTAAGTTCTTATGAGATATTCTTGCTTTCATCCCTATGGCTTTGCTGGTACACTGTACCTTTTACTACCTCAGTCCTTCTACCAGACCAGTCTAGAATAGGATTGGTAAGATTAATTTGTGTCCTGTACAAACTTGTTCCATATTACACAAAACTGTTTGATTGTTTGTTTGTTGGTTGGTTGGTTGGTTTCAGAACTGCCTAACCCTAAGACACTCTATTTTACAAATAGCTTTTGACTCCATTTTGAAGATGGACGATGACTGTTCATCTAGATGGATATGGGAAAGAAAGCATCTGTCCAGCACCATGTATGTATCAACATTCTTCTTAACAGCTTGTTTC
This sequence comes from Mus pahari, assembly GCF_900095145.1. Lineage (NCBI taxonomy): Eukaryota > Metazoa > Chordata > Mammalia > Rodentia > Muridae > Mus > Mus pahari. The sequence goes on from NC_034593.1 coordinate 73,219,213, forward strand.
TGTGAGGAGAAGGGGTACAGCCTTCTAAATTTACCTCTGTGAACTGGGGATGTAGGATACATGGACATGCTAATCATATCAAGGAAACCATGGTCAAGTGGTTGTCAGCTATTCAGACCAATGAAAAAGATCCCCTCTGTCACCCGAACCTCTTAAAAAGTCAGAGACCAAGAATTTGAGTTCCATGGCTCCTGCTATCATCACAATACCCTGTGTGGTGGTGGTGGTGGTGGTGTGTCTGTGTGCGTGTATCTGTCTGTCTGTCTGTCTTTCTGTTTACCTATTGTCTGTTTCTGGGATTTCAGCTCAGTTGTTACTGGTGAGAATTACTCTATGTCATCCATCTATCTCCCTTCTCACCCATCTGGACCTGCAGTCCATCCATCCACCACTTCTGGATCCAGACCTCTCTTTTCCACCTCAGAAGCAAGACTTGTCATCAAAACTGCCCTGTCTAGTATCTTCTCCACTGCTTGGCTTGGATTATCTTATCAATAAAACTCCATTTATATTTCCATCAGCCTATTTCTGAAACACTTTGAACTTTGCTGGTGCCTCATTAACTCTTTGCTGTCACTTTGTAACCTACATATATACAAATGAATATGGAGTTCTGATGTAACATGATGTATGTGATCTGATAGTGAATATTAATTCTTGATGCTGCAATCAGAGAATCTGCGTTTGCCTTGGCTTGGGTTACCAAAAAAAGTGGAAATATTTGGCAAATAGGGGCCATGTAAATCCCCATGTCTTGTGAATTTACTATTATTCCACGCATTCTGGTATTACAAAAAGATAAAATGTTTCTGCTATAGCATGCTTCTAAAACAGATAACATAACTTAATAAAATAATAAATATACTTCTTTCCCATATAAGACACATACTGGAAACACCGAAAATATAGTTAATTTTATCCACTGATGGTTCTCAGTTATGAGGTGAACTTCTTAAAAAGTATTTCAGGAAGGTTCTTCAGTTCCTTCTGTTTATGGGATAATCAGGAGTTCTCACCTGCTTGAGATGAAACTCATAGCCTTAATAATAGAGCATACTACTTGGTATAAAAGCAAACAGCTAACGTTGACAGTCACTAAGTGTTTGAAGTTAAGATCAGCGGTGCCCACATAAATGTTGGGTGGGGCTAACAACCACTTGTACTCCCAGAAAGTGGGAGGAAGAGATGGAGCATCCCTGAGACAAGCTGATTAGTTAGTCTAGCCAAACCAAGGAGCTGTAGCTCATGTAGGAGACCCTGCTTCAATATATAAAGTGGAAGGGATCAAAGCAGACACCCAACGTCAATCTCTGGCTTTCACATACTTGCACACACATGCCCTCCCGTGTACACGTCCAAATACACATTGTATTAGTCAGGGTTCTCTAGAGTCACAGAACTTAAGGGTAATCTCTATATAGTAAGGGAATTGTTGATGTCTTGCAGTCTGTAGTCCAACTCCCCAACAGTGTTCAGCAGCAGCTGTCAATGGAAGTCCAAGGATCTAGCAGGTGCTCAGTCCCACAAGGCAAGCAGGTGAAGAAGAGAGTAAATCTTCCTTCTTCTAATGTCCTTTTGTAGGTCTCCAGCAGAAGGTATAGCCCAGATTAAAGGTGTGTGCCACCATGCCTTTAATCCCAGATGACCTGGAACTCAGAGGTCTCCCTGTTTTAATATTCTGGAATTTATAGTCACTATGCCTCAAGATTTCCATGCCAAGATCCAGGTCAGAAACTTGTATCTCCCAGCCTCCAGATTAGGATCACTGGTGAGCCTTCCAATTCTGGATTGTAGTTCATTCCAGACAACCAGGAATAGCCAACACACACACACACACACACACACACACACACACACACACACGTATGTATTCATACATATTATATATACATATATACATATATATACACATATCATATACAGAAAAACCAAATAGAATATCTACAAAAAACAAATCAATAGATCTCATCAGAATTACCAGATGCCATAATTTACCAAATCAATAATCCATTTAAAAATTTCAGAACGTTCCAGGACAAATGCTAACATGCCAAAAGATATTAGCTGGCTGCTGAGGCAGCACAAAGGACTGCTTGCTCTGAAGGGATCTGCCCATACCAACTGCATCTCTGACTCAGTTTCAACAAGAAAAAGAACTCAGCAGTAGATGTATTTTTTAATTCAGTTCTAAAACAATCTTTGGTTGGGACCTAAATCTTAACCCATAATACTTCTAAGTGCCCAATGATCTTTTCTGAAATACATGCATTACTTAGTCTTTGGACACTAAAGATAATAAGTTTTTGGAGTAAACAACATTTGGGAGATTCCTCACCAACAACAGCTCACACAGTATTTTCCTGAAACAGCCCTGTCAAGTTGCTCCTCCAATACAAGGGCATTTCCCTTTACCAGTGGGCAACTTAGAACTGGACAAACAGATTTTATCCAAACACTTTCAATACGTACACCTTAGTGCCTTTTAGTTTGTGGCAGCTGGCCACATTGCATGCACCTCCTAGAGGCAGAAATATGCATGTTGATGTTAATCTTGTCTTCTTGTGATTCATTCCAGGATCCCAGTGCATGGAGTAGCACCGAAAATATTTAGGGTAGATCTTCTCTCATCATTAGTCCAATCTAGATTTTTTTTTTTAAAAAAAAGCATGTCTAGAGATTTGTTTCCTAGGTGACTCTAGATCCTATAAAGTTGAGACTATTAACCATCACAGATGTCAAAGATTTGTGCTTAAATGCACAGAAAGAGTCTTCAATAACACTATTCATGGTAGATTTATCAAAATTGGGCCAATGCAGAGCCAAATGCTACAAATATAGGATGACACTTCCCAATAAAGGATTCACCTTCAAACTCAGGATTCTGGAGGTATTATATTACACTAGCTAGATGAATGTAGTTTTTTGGGTATCAGCACAGACATGCAAAGGTAAAGGGTAAAATATGCTCAATACTAACACACTAAGCCATTTGATTAGGACAAATAGAATCTTTAACTCTTCATCTTCATTCCAAGGCACTCCTAAGCTCCTTCAATTAAACTTTCAAAAATGAGTTCTGAGTTCTAACAGCTTTGAACATCTTAATGTAGATTTAATATTCTTCTTACAAAGCTGACCATTACAACCTAATTACTACAAGTATCTCTTTCCTAAGGCATGGCACATTGGGATGATCTCTATCATCTCTGTAGGATGTAGTCACAACCAAAACTTTGCTTGTCTCTGCTTTAAAAATCATACCATAATTATGACATCCAAATATAGCACTGTACATCCAATTAAGCTTACTGTAAGTAGGATGTGTGAAACTTGAGGTTACACGCTATTTTATGTCATTTCAATTATATTCCAGGGCTCATATTGTGTGAAATATTGCCCAGTTTCACAATTACTCCATGTGTTCTTGGCTGGTAAAATAAATTTTTTAATTAAAACCATTACTTGGTGAGCTACTGTCAGCAAAATCAAGTAATAAACTCACCTACTAGAGACTTCTCTTTGCCCCTGTCTTCAATCACTTCCATGGATTAGAAGAAAGTCTGGGAGACTTTCCAATCTTGGGTAGAGAAAGTGACTGCTTTATACTTAGTAAGTAATTTTGAATGTGTTAAGCAGGGAAGGCAAAATAAAATGACTTTGTGGCTAGAGGCCTTTGCTGAGAACTTTGAGCTCTGCCCCAAGAGGAGGCTGATTCTGGGTATAGTACCCTCTGACCTTCACATGTGCACTGTGCTGTATCTACATGCACACATTTACACATTTACACATTCACACATTCACACATTCACACATTCACACATGCACATATGCACACATGGGCATATGGGCATATGCATTTAACAGCTCCTCAATGAAAATTAAAATGTAAGAAAAGAAGATATGCTACATAAATGGTAAGCAGAAGGGGACAGATCTATAGTGACCTATACCCTCTTATTCTAGAGTAAACTCTTGAAATCACTACCAACATTGTAGCTAGAAAAGACAGGAAGGAGTGGAGATGGGTAATTGCTATAGAGAAGAAACAGGAAAGGGAATGTATCAAAGAAAAATGATGGAAATAAATAATAGACGTCGAAATGGCTGGAATGTGAGCAGAAAAGTAGCTACAGTGAAGACACTATGTCCCTTATTAATTTATCTTATCAGAATGTCAATCAATTTGAGAGTTATAAGACTAGGATTGCTGGCTCCTTCATTCCAAGATACTCCTGAGTTTAGCTAGATAAATGACTAGAGAGATGACAGACTCTAGTGTTGAATGTATTGGGGTAGCTTGATAATATGGTAAAAACACAGCACTTGAATTTCTGTGGCTTGGCATTATGCACAGACCACAGGGTCTGTACCCGTCGTGCTCAGCAGAGAAACTTCTCTGTGATTTCCTGGTGTCCTAGCTGATGAAGCAGCTACTTTCTGGAATACTGAAGCCTGAGCAGTTGTAAATTATACACCAGTTTTCTCGGTTTTCCACCTGAAATGACACATACCATATCTTCTTCTTCTTCTTCTTCTTCTTCTTCTTCTTCTTCTTCTTCTTCTTCTTCTTCTTCTTCTTCTTCTTCTTCTTCTTCTTCTTCTTCTTCTTC
>NC_034593.1:73223962-73246046 GCF_900095145.1 Mus pahari
TCTGCCTCCTGAGTGCTGGGATTAAAGGTGTGTGCCACCACCGCCTGGCACATACCAGTTCTTTTGATGGTGCTGTGAAATGTAAGAAATATGATCCTAAGTAATTTCAGGAAGGTCAAGAAAGGCCACCTAACATAGGAACTGTAGGAGGATCATATACATCTAGATAACAGTGATATGTGATTCTGTCATTGTCCCTGTCAGGGAGTAGAGGCCATTCTAGACAGCACTGTGCAGCCAAGTTCCCTTGACTCATTATTAAGAAATAACATTTTTTCACAGGAATGGTGCTCAACCAAGATCATCCCCCCCACAATACAGTAGGCTCATCAGTGAAATAGTGAGTGTAACATAAGAGATTATTGACAAGGTGGTTAAGAAAAAAATTGAGAAGGCAAGTCTTAATTCTGCCTCCCAGAGCAGAGAATTATTGTGTGAAATTTTCCTGAGAAGACACCAGCAAATGCCTATTAACTCTAGATGGGAGATCAAGAGAGACAAAACTAAAGAGTCTACAGAAGTCCAATTTAGCAACTTGGTTAGCCTATGCGTTGATTGGGCTTGGTTATAGTATTATGGTCAGGAGTTACAGGTTAAATAGTCTACCTCACTTTGAGTAATGAGTCACAGAAGCTGCATCTTTGAAGTGTCCCTCCTTACATGCTCACAATTCAGCAAGTCACAAGGAGTCTCCTCTGGGCAGCTCAGTGCCTAAGAATCTGAAAGCATTTCTGCTCCTCTCTAGTGGTTGTTTATTGCTTCTGCAACCTCAAGGAGGGACCCCGTGTATCTTTTCAATTTCAGGAACTTCTTGAGATTTGTGAAGTGTTTACTTCCTGATTCTCACAAGCTTCCCCTCTCTTTCTTGGAAAGAATGTTATAACTTAGAAATTCCTGAATCTTAAGGAGCCTGCTCCCAAGAATAGAGTGTTTCAAGGATGAGGGGACTGATGTACAACAGGAGTTTAGGGTCATTTGAAGCAGAATGCTCTAGGCAGGGGGAAAATGTGTTTGGAGGTAAGAAGTGAAATAATATGTAATCTGAGCATGGATAATCAACCATAGCTCTTCATGAAACATCTGATTTTTAAAAATTCAGTATACAAGCATTTTCTAAGGATAATGTGTTATTTTTCTCATTGATGTGACAGAGTATCTTACATAAGCAACTCGGGGGGGGGGAGTTTTTGGCCTTACACCTCAGTGAGTAGGTATAGTCAATCATGACAAGGAAGCCATGACAAATGTAATGGAACAGTATGGTCTGTGGCAACAGAGGCCTGCCATATAACTTGTTCACATTCTGTGGGTCCAGTAGTAGAGAGTTTGGGGCAGGAACTGTGAGCAGATATAACTTTAAAGTCCAGCACATGCAGAGACCTACTTCTGCTACCTAGATCATGTGACCCACAGGTCCTACAATCTTTTAAAATAATTCTCTGGAGATAGTGTTCAAGCACTGAAGCCCACACAGCATTTTATATGCAGTGTAAGGCATAAGGACTTCTCAACTATCTAAGGTCAACATCATCAATGATAAGAAAGGTTCAAATGGAACTAAATTAGTGTGAGATAGTCCAACGTGTCCTCTACATTCCTGAGAAACAGCCGGGAAGCAGTTACCATCATTACCATCATTACCCACAAGTCAAAGTTATCACCTACAGTGAAGGTAGTGAGAAGCTAATAGCATGTTGCCTAGCTACCTTATTTCCACCACTAGTGAGGTTTTTTGGTTTTTGTTTTTGAAAAATAAGGTAATTTTAATGTTATGGTCATGAATGTTTTGCCTATATATCTATATATCTATATATATATCTATATATATATATCTATATATCTATCTATATATATCTATATATATCTATATCTATCTATATCTATCTATATCTATCTATCTATCTATCTATCTATCTATCTATATATATATATATATATATATATATATATATTTGTGTGCCGTATGTGTTGTATGCAGTGTCCATGGAGCCAGGAAAGGACATCTGGTCATCAGGAACTGGAGTTACAGAGGGTTGCTAGCAAACATTTGGGTGCTAGAAACTGGGTCCTCTGCAAGAGGAACAAGGATCTCTTATACCCAACATACCAGCCATCTCACTAATTGTAAATGGTCCTTACAATTACTGATCCCAAAAGACCCTAACTAAAAGCATATGCAGGATGCTAAGGTTAGAGGGCTTTCTTTGGGTTTTCCTTTATTCTGAATATAGTACTCTGAATAACCAAGAGCTCTAGCTACCATTTTCCTTTGTAGGTACTGGGAGCTTCGGACACAGTTCCTGCTATCATCAGTTAGTGGAGTTTATTAGGTGAATTTTGAAGAATGTCCTAGAAGGCAGCCATGGACCTATCATGCCTCCTACTAGGAAGCTGTATGAGGCTGCCTGTAAGAAGGAAGAGTCATTTTACAAGGAAGAGCCACAGTGAGCCTGAAACAGCCATGGATCTGTGGTGCTCAGCACCAGCCCTGGCTTGTCCATTTTCACTATGATTTTTGCATGAGAAACACAAATCTCAAGTCCACTGAAATGGCTCTTCAGACAAAAATGCCTGCTGCCAAGCCTGGAGATTCAAGATCAGTCCCAGGGCCATTGTAGTGGAGGGAACAGACTCTTGCAAGCTGTCCTCTGACTTCCACACAATGCAGACACACACACACACACACACACACACACACACACACACACACACACACACACGAGATGAGGGGGCAAGGGAGAGGAGGGGGGAGAGAGGAAAGAGAAGAGAGGAGAGAGAGAAGGAGAAGTAATAATCTCTTATGAGAAAAATTTTGCACTTCACCACTTTAGGTATAGTGTATGTTCTGCTAAACCTCTTCCTGGCCATTTATGGACCTGCAGGATGTAAAAGATTCTGAAGGATGGTAAAAACTCGCTGGAGATTTTGGACCCACGGTTTAGGGACTGCTCATTTTTCTTACCCTGAGACACCATTAACACTGTATTATCAGCCAAACATTTTAAGTAGTCTTACTTTCCATATTGTCTACTCTTCTTGTTACTCAAGTTTCTCTATCAAAACGCCAAGTGCAAAATCTGAGTATGACAAGCATTCCAGTGTGGTCATGATTGTGAGTCAGTTCCCTCATAAGGCTGATTGTGTGGATCGTATGGGTTTGTCATGGGATTTTACACATACATCCCCTAAGCCCTTTTCCCTCTTGCCAGCTCAGATGCTACCAGTGGTCATCATTTACACCTGTTTTCATTGGTGTAGTCTCTGCAAAGGCTGTTGATACATCAGGCAGCGATGGCCACCTAAAGGCGTAAAGAACACCTTAAAGCAGAGGGATCAGTGAAGAGGATCACAAAGTCAAACAGTGCTCAGCTTCTGGCGATAACTTCAGGGGATGTGGGTGACTGCAGTGAGGAGCCATCTGCATTTGTGTTTCTAATGCTTCCAAATGTTCCAAAGATATTTTTTTCCAGCTTGTGTGTCTCCACACTGAAACACTCATATAACATGGGTCCAACCCCAGTGATGTAAGCACAGCAGCAGCTGCACACTTTTAATCCAGTTACAAAAGCATGACTCCATCTCATCACATTTTTCTTTGTTTTGTTTTGGGTGTTTCTGTTTTTGTTTTATTGCTGAAGATCAGATCGGGGGCCTCAGATCCACTGGCTGTATGCCTAGCCTGATTTTTATGTCTCCCGTCTATTTTTCTTTTCTTGTTGTTGACACAGAGTCCTCCACAGAGAAAATGATTGAATCATTTCTAAGTGGAAAGGTTGGAAGTGGAAGAATAAAGATGCCTGGCAATAAGAGCACAGTGTTCCTAAAAGCATGTACATAGAGATGATATGAGAGTAGAAGCCAACAGGACAAGGGAATAATGTCATCTAAAGGGAGAAGGAAGGGATGAGAGCGGGGAAGGTAGCAGGACAGGACTGTGTGTTCCAAGTCTGTTGTACACTTGCATGAAAATGGTATTTTGTGACCACATGTTCTGTCACTTCTAAAAAAACTGGGGGAAAGTTGGGGGGGGGAAGCAAAAAAGCTTTTTAGCATCTAGTAAGATAATTTTGTGATTTCTTTTCTTTCAGTTTGTTTACAAGGTGGATTACATTGATTGACTTCTGTATGTTCAACCATCCCAGCATCCTTGGTATGAATCATACTTGATCTTGGAGGATGAAGTTTTTGATGTGTTCCTGGATTTGGTTTGCAAGTATTTTATTGAGTATTTTTGCATCAATGATCATAAGAGAAATGGATCTAAAATTCTCTTTTGTTGTTGTGTTTTTGTTTGGTTTAGGTATCAGGGTTACTGTTGCTTCATAGAATGAGCTTGGCACTGTTCTTTCTGTTTCTATTTGGTGAAATAGCTTGAGTAGTACTGGTGTTGGAATACTTTGAAGGTTCGTCTTTGAAGGTCTGGTAGAATTCTGCACTAAAACCATTTGGTCCCATCAGAATAGCTAAGATCAAAAACTCAAGTGACAGCACATGCTGGTGAGGATTTGAAGCAAGAGAAACACTCCTCCATTGCTGGTGGTAGTGTGAACTTGTACAACCAATTGGAAATCAGTTTGGTGGTTTCTCAGAAAACTGGGAATAGTTCAACCTCAATACCCAACTACACCACTCCTGGGGATATAATCTCAAAGATGCCCCACTATGCCACAGGGACACTTGCTCAATTATGTTCATAGCATCTTTATTTGTCATAGACAGAAACTAGAAACAAACTAGATGTCCCTCAACTGAAGAATGGTTAAAGTAACTGTGGTGCATCTACACAATCAAATACTAGTATGTCATTAAAAACAGAGACATCGTGAATTTTGCAGGCAAATGGATGGAAATTGAGAATATCATCCTGAGTGAGGTAGCCTACTTCCAAAAGGACATGCATAGTATGTACTCACTTATAAGTGGATATTAGCCATTAAATACAGAATCCCCATGTTACAATTCAAAGATACAAAGAAGGTAAACAAGAAGAAAGGCCCAAGCAAGGAGGATGCTTGATGCTCACTCAGAAGGGAAAATAATATAGTCATAGGAGTCAGGGACCTGTGTGGGAGAGAGGACAGAAAGGGGGACTGGGGACGTTTCAGGATCAGGTGTGGGAAAAGATGAGAGAGATGACCAGATAACCATGAGAATAAATGGAAATCTCAAGCTGTGGGGGGGTGGGGAGGGGGAATGGGGGAGATGGTGGTGGTGATGGTGGTATGTTAAGAGTATTTGCCAGAGGTTTGGGATACAGGAGGCTTCGAAGAATCAATGGGGGTGACCATAGCTGAGACTCACAGCAGTGGGGATATGGAACCTAAAGAGGCTACCTCCTGAGTCAGGCAGGAGCCCCAGTGGAGCAACAGGGACTAACCCACTCTCAAAACTTTTAATCCCAAATTTATTCTCCCTGAAAGAAATGCAGGAACAGGGGATGGAACGGAGACTAAAGGAATGGCCTAGCAATAACCAACCCAGCTAGAGACCCATCCCATGGACAAGCACCAATCCCTGACACTATTACTGATAGTCTGTTATGCTTGCAGACAGGAGCCTAGCATGGCTGTCCTCTGAGAGGCTCTACCCAGCAGCTGCCTGAGACAGATGCAGAGACCCACAGTCAAACATCAGATGGAGCTTGGGGACTCTTATGGAAGGATTGTGGGCCCCAAAGAGGATAAAAACTCCACAGGAACACCAAAAAGAGTCAATTAACCTGGTTCATTGAGGCCCCTCAGTGACTGGATCACCAACCAAAGAGCATACATACATGGGCTGGACCTAGGCACCTCTGCACATATGTAGCCAATGTGCAGCTTGATCTTCATGTGGGTCCCGAACAACTGGAGTGGGGCCTATCCCTAAAGCTGCTGCCTGTCTGTGGAATTTGTTTCCCTAACTTGGCTGTCTTGTCTGGCCTCAGTGAAAGAAAAAACCACCTAGCTCTGAAGGGACTTGATGTGTCAGGGTTGGGGTACATCCACAGGGGCCCTCGGTTCTCTCAGAGGAGAAGGAGAAGGGGACAGACACTGGAGGAAGGGGGGACCCAGAGAAGGGAAATCAATTGGGATGTAAAGTGAAGAAAGGAAGAAAGAAAGAAGGGAGGGAGGGAGGGAGGGAGGAAGGAAGGAAGGAAGGAAGGAAGGAAGGAAGGAAGGAAGGAAGGAAGGAAGGAAGGAAGGAAGAAGGAAGGAAAACACAAACCTGTTTTCCCTGGTTTCAGCGTATTCCTGGGGAAAGATAAGTAGGCTCAGGGGTGTTCTCTCCCTGATGCCCTAATAGGTTCATTGTTGGTATGTGTATATTACAGACATGAACAATTAAAATAGATTCTGCTGAAAATAATGTGCTATTAGTAATAAAGTTAGAGTTGGAATTGTCTCAGAGAAGAAGTCTCACAGACAGTGTGCTGGCATTCTTTTTTATATCACAAATTATTATTCACAGCAGTGAAGGTCCAATAACCCCAGCTCTAGAAAGATCAAAGTTTCCTGAACGCAGCCTGCTTTTCTACAGTGAAGGGAGACCTTTACTTCAACAGCACTATGCTTTGTTTTACTTCATTTTCATCATAGGAATTCTGCGAGGACGTGAGTATGTGATGCTCGGGGTATTGTCTAAGCTGCAGATGGCAAGCGTTCACTCTGACAGCAATAGAAGTTGGAGATTGGTTCCAGCTCAGGGAACAGAGAGAGGGCTTGCGGTGTAAGCTGAGGAGATAGGTTCTAATCCCAGAGTCCAAGTAAAAGGCTCCAGCCTCGGTGAAAGATCCCGTCTCAAACAATAAGGCATAAGATAATGAAGGGAAACACTCCTTATTAACCTTCAGCCTCCCCAGGTGTACACAGTCTGCACATGAATCAGTTTGAGCCCAACGAGAAGATTCGTGAATTTAGTCTGTTTAAGTCTTCATGGGTGGTGGAGAAAAACCGCCGTAAGAAAATGCAAATTGTCTTGGTAGAAGGCTATTTTCTTCCTAGACCTTAACAGACTGTGTAGAGAGAATGTCAAGGACTATCATTATCAATTGTAAGATACACCAGGAAGCAAGCTGCTGCCACGGCAGTAGAGACCCTGGGAGCATGATTCAAAGGGGAAGAGAAGCTCACAGAGAGGATGGTGACATATGGGTCTATTTCCTCCTCCTTATGGAAAAAAACTATTTGAAGCTGATTGATACTCTGAGAGTTCTCCTAGGACTGGAGCCAAGGATCACAGAATGCTGGAAACTATACTTTCCCTAGAGATAAAGGAGGCCTGAGCTGGAAGAATGGAAAACAATTATAAAACACTATAAAAATACATCAACTCCATCATACATCAATGTATGTGTGCTGTCCTTCACTGCTTGGCAAAAAGGAAAGCAGATATTCTCTGGAGGATAATGATGTCATCGAGAGTCTTAATTAACTCTGCAACTTTGCAAGCACAATGGTAAGCACCAAATGAAAATGAAAAGACATACAAAAAAAGACAAAAACTGGGCAATAGTGAAAAATAAATTATATGTATGGATTCACAGAAAAAAAATAGTAGAAAAAAAGAAGAGTAAAGAATAAACTGGACAATAAACAGGCAAATATATGTAAATGAATGTCAGGGGGCCTCTCAGCCAAAAAGCCAATATCAGGAGAGCAGATGTGTAAGCTAACTTAAGTATCAACAGAACCTCTGCAGTATGCCTTCCAGTCAGAAAACCCTCCCTGCTCTGTCCTAAGGCAGGTGGCATTTTGTAGACCCCTGCAGGAGAGAGCACACATGTCAAAGTCCCTCCAAACTGCACATTTTTGTACCAGGCTTATCATGGTATAAACCCTGTTGCATATTAGTACTTAAAACAAACTGTTGAGGGAAGTCTTTCCTAAACAAGTATTAAGACCAGAGTTCAGGTCCTCAGCAACTGTGTAAAAAGCCAGGTGAGGTAAGCACATGACTATGACCCCATTGTTGGAGGGTGGACTGGGGAGCACTGCAGCTCTGGCTAGTCAGTCTAACATCAAAATCTAAGGTAGAGAGCTAGCAAGGAACTGCTGGGGCTGGAGCGATGACTCAACTTTAAGGGATAGACTCACAACCAAACTTGTAAGAGTCCAAGGAACATGTGACATTGACCTTTGTCCTCTTCACACATACACACATCCCGACAACTGCACACAACACAAACCTCAGGAATAAAAAGATGAGCAAGAGCGAGAGCAAAAGCGAGAGCAAGAGCGAGCGAGCGAAAGAGAGAGAGAGAGAGAGAGAGAGAGAGAGAGAGAGAGAGAGAGAGAGAGAGAGGGAGGGAGGGAGAACATGACATTTTCACAGATTCAGGCTCAGCCATTTGAATGAGGAAGCTGTAAGGGAGGAGTCTAGGAGTGGTCTCATTCTCCTTATGAATGNAGAGAGAGAGAGAGAGAGAGAGAGAGAGAGAGAGAGAGAGAGAGAGAGAGAGAGAACTACGTCTGTATAAAAGATGTGAATGTATCCAAAATAATAACAATACTTTGAAAAACCTAATCTGCTCTGGGTCTCTCCCCAACAAACCAGGCGGTCCATGTTTATCCATCCACTACAACTGAGAATGCAGTATAGAATTTCACAACAAAATATTTTGCATCAAAGACTACAAAATAACAGCCAACCATTAAAGGAAAATAAGTCACAAATTTGAGAGAAAGGAAGTGATATAGTTATATTTTAATCTCAGAAAAATAAGAGCAACTTTTTCTATGTAAATAAATTGTTATTGCCCACTTTTTCCTTATAACTTGATCAGAAAAGGGAAAGATCACATTCTCCTATCAAGAAGCTTTTCCTTTTGCTAGGCATTGTCAATTATCATCATGTATTTGAACTTGCAAGGTACTAAGATGCTATCCTAAGAATCAGGGAGGAGAGAAAAGATAAACAATTTACATTTCAGTTAATTGTTCATAACCCAGCTAGGTACGATTGAGCCACAGAAACCCCTAGGCCTTGGCTATTTAGGTAAAACACTGGGTCTTTCCTGAGAGCAGCCTTCCACACCATCACCACCATCTATACTCCTGGCTTTGTCTTGTGCACTTAGACCAAAAGTAAGCTCATAGCTGGGGTTGAATCTATCAACTTGCATTAACCCAACCTGGAGCCTCAATGATAGAAAATTAATATACTAGGGATGAAAATACAACTTGTCCATCACTGGCTGAGTAATGGTTATACATATACATATCTGATTTAAGGGATGGTAACGCAGTGCCTCGGGTGATGTGTTCTGCCCTTGAATGGGACTGAAATGTTGAGATGTGTTTACATACCTCTTGTCGCTCGCCACTCTCCCTCCAGTGCACCTAGGCACCAAGGTAGCACAGCAGTTAGCAGCAATTCCAGCTTGACTACTTTGGTCTTGAATAGATCATTAGTTCTCCAAATCTGTTTCCTTATCTGTAAGATGGATGGCATAATATTACCTACCTCAAAATATGGTTACAAGAACAAAATGGATTAATACTCATGAGTCATTTCGTATAGGATAAATAGCAGATATCTTATAAATAGCATTTTCACAAGGAGCAGATGTTACTATTTATTAAAAAAAAAAATGAAAGTTGGAGTAGTCAACCTGAATTGCTGCCACAAACACTTTTAATCATCACTCGTGTCAATAGTAACCACTACCACTAAGTCAAGTTCTGTGTCAGTTTCCAAAGCATAAAGCTTTTTCCCGATTCACATTCATTTTTGAGTATAGATTCTTAGTTTTTTTTGTAAAGGGTATCTCTGTGTACTAAATGTACTTAAATAATACTTATAGCTAGCTTTATTTTTTAGTCAATTGGATCCCTTAGGTATATTTAAGATTACTCACTGTGGTCAAAGGGATTTCATATCAGAAGGATTCACTTGTGTGACTCACTGTAGTAAGCACAGAAGAAAAAAAAGAGTCCCACATAGCCATCGTGGATCCAAGTCAGACTCAGTTGTCAGCTGGCAACATTGCCTCGTAGCACCTTGATTTTGGTCTGCTGTGTATTGCATCTGCCAGGATCTTAGTTTTCTAGAACTTCCTTGTGTAACCTTAGGTTAACTTTTGCCAGGAGAGCACCATTGCACAACCATGCAAAAGCAGGCTATAGAAGGGGTTTCCATTCTGGAGCATCATGGTGGCCAGACAGTGTATCTCTGAGATCTCTCTATAAATTCCTACTTGTCAGTTTATTAAGACCTTGGCCTTTCCCAGAAATTCACTGTTACAACTTTCTGGCTCATTCAGAGGTGTCTTTGAAGCAAGTGACTGAACTCCTCAGTAGCAGTTCTCAGGACCTCAGCTTCTGCTCCCTCGACCTCCACTCACAGAGATTGCTAAGCATCCTTGCAGGCACTTCCTTTGTTACAGTAAGGTGGAGAGGGATTCTAGTTTATCATCTGGACCAAGGCAAAATGACTTAAGATTAGAAAACGAGGAATAGATAAGGATCTCCCTGTTCTGACAAAAGTTTAATAAAATGTAAAAATCTCTTTGAACATATTTATAAACTTAAGCTCGTTCATTTTAAGGTCAGAAACAAGATAAAAATGTGCATTATTACTGATGCCATTTTTAAAAATGGCCAAGAAATTAAATGATTTAGAGAGATTACAGGTAGAGAGAAAAAGTAATCATGACTTCCAATGATATAAACATTTATATTAAAAAAGTAACCTGAAAATTATGTGAATGGATAAAAGTGATAGACTGAATTTATGAGTGAGAAATAATATTGCTCTAAACCACCAGTTACTGATTAGAAACTGTAATTTAATAAGACACATCAGTCAAACAGAAACAACTTACTCCCTATAAATGAAGGCATAATAAAAAGAGTGTTTAAGTAGTTTAATGTTTCTGGGATAAAAGGATGAAGCTGGTTTCCTATTTCTGCTGACTGGGTCAGTATCCTAACTCAGCTCCTCTCATAGAGGAGGGCAGAAACTCAAGAACAGAAGGAGGGTTCAAAACACCTGTTTACTTCCTTTCCAGCATTATATAGGTCACGTCCACTCATAGCCTATTGTCCGAACAACATCAGTGCACTCTAGCCACAAGCCAGCTCAGCAGGGTCTAACAGTGCACTGGATAGGTGTAGATGTAGCAAGGGAGGGAGGTTTCTTGCCTGGGGACACTATTTGCTACATTTTATTTTACATTTTCATATAGGTTATAGATTTTTAATTTTTAAATTGAAATAGAGCTACCTTACTTTCCCTCCTTCTTTTTAATTTTCTTGAATCATCACAAAGACCTTAGGGATTCCGTATTTTACTCTCATGATTCAGAAGAACCAGATAAGTTGCTTAGGGTTGTAGAATTAGGACTACAGTGGTAAAGCCCACTCTAACCACAGAAACAGTAACCATGCATGAATTGTTTTAGGGAAGTGGGTCGTGGGGGTCAATCCATATCCTGAGACATAAACTCTAGTGTAAAAAAGTGGAAAAGTGTATCCCTTAAAGAAGCTTAGACAGCAAATTTCTGCAGTGCATTCATTATCCTTCCCAAAGTCTACCCTTCCAACATGATTTTCCCATTTATTCTATAATTATTGCAGAAAACTGACAAATAATTAATGAAATCCTCCCATGTGGAATGCATAAGGAAATAAATAGTCCTCTGGGTGAAATGCAGTTTTATTGCATTCTGAGACTATTTTCTGTTCAGTCAACAGTAAAGTTGACTCCAACACCTAATCAACCATTAAACTGTGATGTTAAAGTCACAAATTAACATTTGGGCTCAAAATGTTCAGGAATATATTTAGAGAACATGTCTCCTTCAGGGACTAACCAACTTCACACCATTGCTGGCTCCTTAACCATGGTTTTCTATCCCCCAGAACTATGAAAGAATAAATGTCCATTACTCAGTCATGACATTAATTTCATTATGACTGCTGGATCTAAGAAACTGAGATAAATGAAGAGCACCTTAGCTGAGAACGTGAGGCTTCAACACACCTACTAACAAACGTGCTTCTTTGTTTATTTTGAGGGTAAGGGCAGGGTGAATGATAAACAATGAGGCAGCCCTCCACCCTAATCTTAAGAGTTACAGTCTAATATGATGTCCAGTTTCTGCATATAAAAATTAAAGCAGCTTTTATGACATCTTGATGAACATCTTCAGGTATCTCCCCATCTTTGCAAACTAATGTTGAAGGTCTTTCTGGAGGTGGCCCGTGCAGTAACCACAGTAACAGCTGAATGATGGAGAATGTGGGTGCAGATGATGGGCGTGAGTAGGCAGGAGGAGGAGTCAAAAGTCTATCCAGTGTTAAGTCTTTTTTTTTTTTTTTTAATGGTTTTTCGAGACAGAGTTTCTCTGTATAGCCCCAGGTGTCCTGGAACTCACTTTGTAGACCAGACTGGCCTCTAACTCAGAAATCCGCCTACCTCTGCCTCTCGAGTGCTGGGATTAAAGGCGTGTGCCACCATGTCCGGCCCGTTAAGTCTTTCTTTATTCATTCCTCTGTTAACTCATCAATTTATATGTTCATTCATTCATTATCTCACCAAGAGGTATTTATTGCTACCCACTGGAGATAATTTAGCCATGCTCAAAACTAAGCCAGGCTAATAAAACTGAGTTCAGAGTATTCTAGCTCATCTGCCCAGGCTCTTGAAGGACCAATTTCATTTTATCATTTGTAAACAGATTAGCAACAATATTGTACCTCTTTGGAAGGTCAAGTATTATATCTGTTCTTATCAGCTTAAAAAATAGATTAGCAAGAAAACAGCGTGTTTCTTCATTAATCTGGTGGAAACCCTTGTGACTTATTAAAATATGAGTGGCTTTGAACATCTTGGACACAGCTTCACTTTTCTAATATTTAAACACTGAGGAATGGAATGGATTCTGTTTTACTTTTCTAGACATCAGAAGGATGTAAGGTTACGGACATTTGTGTATAGTTGTCTCTACTATTCACCTGCATTTCTTTCCCAGGAAATCCCCAATATCCTTGACTCCGTCGGTGATTTCATCTTTCCTGGGAAAGCTACACATCTCTGCCACCTACATCAAAATCTTTGTGGATTAGTATAAATAATAAAAGTTCTAGTCTGCCTCCTGAAAGTTCGTGCGAGTACAGCTGTGCTTGTAGAGCATATGAGTTCTTAGTAACGTCCCTGTTTCTCAGAACAGTGGGCAGCAATGAGTACCTCGTGGTGAGATAGTGAGTGAATGAATGGATAAAACAACCTACGAATTGACGAGTTAACAAAGAAATAAGTAAAGAAAGACTTAACTTGCAATATGTGTTTTCCTCTATTTTGTTCACCTCTTGTGCCCCACATGCTGATCAAATTATCTTAAACATATAAGCATCAGGAGTGGTGCGAAGGGCAGGGTGGATGTTAGTAATTGCAGACTTGGTTTAAATCCAACTATTCTTTTTTTTTTTTTTTACAAGCACACACACACACACACACACACACACACACACACACACACACACACACCAAAATTAACCAGACCCAAAGCTCACACATATCAGTGAGCTTCTATCCAATTAGAATAGGCAAATAGGCATTTGGAACAGAAGCATTGAGCTGTGAAGCTAATTATTTCTGTAGGTTTTACTTGGACCCAGATTTTGGGATCTTGACTTCAGTCTTCATATGTTAAAATCTCATGACAGAAGTTGTTGGGCTGTAGCTTGTTCTGCCCTTAATTTCTTGGGGAATCTCCATACGGCGTCTACAGCAATCACACCACTTTACTTCTCTCCCAGCACTATATCAAGACTCCAGTTTCTCTTCGCCCTCACCAACACTTGTTTTATTTTCCTTTTCTTCTGAAAAAGAATTGCCCTGCCAAGCAAAAAAATATATATATATATCTAATTTTAGTTTTATTTATATCCCCCTGACAATTAGCAGAACAGATTTTACATGAAATTTCTAAGAGCCCAGCTTCTTGAGAAGTAGGTCTTCTCACAGAAGAACTAATTTTGGTCTTTGGGATGCTCATAGAAACAGGGTTTGTGCACAGGTAATGCTGAAGCAAAGCCTTTCAAAATGTATCCGGTAATCTGATGGGTATGGTTTGGAAATTATCCAAACACAAGTGATGTTGGGTCTTGAATGTCAACACTACTGTGCTGAGAGTTGCACTAAATGCCCTTGCATGGTGCATGAGCCCGTTACAGAGAGGACTGACACATCAGAAAATAACTGGGAAGATAAGAATATTGGCAGTGCCACCCAGGATGGGGCACATGAAGGGCCGTTCTACCCGAGCCACTGTGCTGGCGATGCTGCCATCACCCACAGACATTTCTGCTGCTTGAGCCTTTCAACATGGACTTGCACAGTGTCTTTTCAGGAGGCACCTGAGCCTTTAGCATCTGACTAGGGCTGTGTCATCGATCCCTTACTCTCTGAGGCTTCCAGCATAGTAAACTGAGCATTTAAGAGTTTCTCCAACTTCTAAGCATAGAACCAGCCACTGTGGGCCTACCTAGGATTCCAACTGTAAACCAATTGCATGACTCTCTTCCTTAAGCAGATCATGTAAAAGGTAAGCACTCAGCATACACTATCAAAATCCTCTTTCTTGAGAAGCCTCTCACTATTACATGAATTGCCTATCAAGAAAATGTTTTATATTGGTCCCAAAAATGGTAATGAAATACCTCAAAGCCAGTCATCGTGGCATGTCCCTTTAATCTCAGCTCTGAGGATGCTGAGGTTAGGGGATTATTCTATGTTTCAGGCCTGTCTGGATTATTTAGTAACAGTGAGTTCAAAGCCAGCATTCAAAACTCCAAGTAAAATCAATGCAGATTCAGTCTTATCTAGTGAATTCTTTTAAGTTTCTTAGAGAAAATTCAGAAGGACAAGGAACACATTAGTCGTATGAATTGCTCAGTAGAGTTGAACTCTAAGGGATGTCTTCTAGGGTGGCTAAATCAAGGCATAATGTCCCTGGGTCTAGTCTGGCATAATTATTCATTAGTCCAACTACATTTCTGTGTTTTCTGGAAAAAAATTATTTTAAACTGTGCCTTCTGGGAACTTTATGTGTGGGAAGAAGCAACAGCTTGTGAATAGCCTAGCATTTCTGCAAAGAACCATGGTCATTTAAATATCAGCCATTGGTGATCGCCAAGGGTGAAGCATGAGAAATTAAACCAACAAAACATCTGCTGAAGGCAGCATTTACATGGCTATACATATAAATTTATTGATTCAGAAAGCTATGGATTTGATGATTGCTCTCTCTCTCTCTCTTTCTTTTCCATCCTTCCTTTCTTCCCTTTAAAGTCTTTTAGAACATTCGGTGTGTGTGTGTGTGTATGTGTGTGTGTGTGTGTGTGTCTGTGTATGTCTATGTGTGTCTGTGTGTATGTGTGTCTGTCCATGCCATGGATCCTGTGGATTGAATTTAGGTTAGGCTTGTCACCACAAGAAAGAAACAAGCAAAGGAATACAACACATACTCCCCTACCTTGTCTCTCCCCCTTCCCTCCTCCCTCCTTCCCTGCCTCCCTCTCTCCCTCCTTCTTTCTTTCCTCTTCTCTCCCAGTGAGCCAGTGACTTTTCCTCCTGACTGTGAAAGCCAATTAGCAAGGACTGAAGTGCTTTGGCTACAACAGGAGAGGATTTTCTAAAGTACCTGTTTTGAATATAAAGAACTCACCCTCTGATTGTGTTGGCTTTCCTAGCAGTTAGGTAATCTGTAGTAGAAGGTCTGGCAATCAATGGAGAGAATACTCATGAGCATACAGAGCCATCTCTCATCCCAATAGCTCTCTCATAAGTAAGGTGGCTTAAGCAGTAGAGAAATGTGGACTCTTGCATTCAAGCTGCATAAATCATGTTTATTAGTAAGGCTATTACAGGTCATTGGAAGTTTCAATTTTGGAGAAAAAATATTTTTTTCAAGGCTGTGACTTGTGATCACTCTGGCACAGGATATCAAAAATCCTGCCCAGAACATTGCTCACATCTTTTCTTGAAATGTTGCATTTAATAGGAGCCATGGTGCCTCCCTTTCAAATCTGAAGGGATGGCCTGCCAAGAAAACCTCATAAATGTATGGGTACCCTGTTAGAGCAGAGGGGAAGACTCAGCACTCAGTGTGCCCTTTGATAGCAGGAAATCAGGCAACCGGCATTCATGAAATGACCGTGTAAGAGCAACATTAACCCCTTGGGAAATAAGAATTGTGTCCCTTAGACAAGACTCATTAGGGATCATGCAATACTCACATGGCTTCTACAAGCTTTACATGGATGTAAAGCCAACCCAGTGTTGTCAAGTGTGCACTTACTGCTGCTCCCAACAATGGATTTTAAATGACTTGCATTCCCCGAGCTGTTCAGTCATCCAGCTTACTCAACCTTCACCTTACTGATAAATAATGCAAGAAAGGCTACTGGTAAGAATGATGTAGATCTCAGTTTCTGACTATTGCTACTAATTAGTGGTGTTTCCAGTTCCCTGCAACAAGTGGCTCTGTTACAAGACAGCACATTCACAGTAGTGTGCTCTTAGACCACAGACAGCTCTCTTGATGACTTGGGATTTAGTTACAGTTTGGTCTCCAAAACACATTAAAAAGGGTAATTTCCAAGTAAATCGGATGGAATGGTTTCCATCTCTTTGGGAATTTGAGAATATAAATTTGTAGGCCTGTGCTTTAATGTTCTCTTGCTTTAGCTGACAGGCTGATGGAGGGTTGAAAAAAATCGCACTGGTTTGTAATGAACAAGTAATGTAAAATTATGTTGGAGAAGAAACATGGATTTTCTATAAAATTATATAACTTGTGGTAATTTATCTAAAACATAAAATAAATACCTCTCTGTTTTTACTTCTTGTTTTAGACTGGGCTAACAAATGGCTTTCTTGCTTTTATTTAATTTATAGGGTAAATGGTTGATCATAAAACAAATATAGAGATAATAGATGGATCCTACTACACATAAATTTGAAATGCTATTTTGCCAAGAAGGGTATACAATTCTTTTGAAACTGTTACAGTCTCAAAACATGTAGTTTTAAAGCAAATTATTTTGAATTAATTATACATTATACAAGTTAATTGTACATTATACAAGTTAAAGTATTTTTTAAAAAATGAACAGGTGATCTATGTGAACTGAAGTATGAAAATGAGGCCCGGGAACATATGAGCAGTACATCCCCGTGACTAATGAAAGCTTTTAAGACCAACTTTTCTAGCTCATTTATCAACGGTGTAACCAAAAAGGTAACCAGAGCCGAATCTTGGTTTCTTCATCTTTAAAATCAGGTAGCAGTTCTTCCTTATAAGGCACGCAACGGTTAAGTACAGTTTTAAAAGAATGTTACTCAGAGAGTTTTACACATGAGAATTTTCAGTCACCGACCCTTCTTCAGTGGTTTTGGAAACCACCAAAAGTAGATAGAAATGCAGATGCCAATCAGGAGGTCAAGGTGGCCATTCAGTCAAGAGGTGGGAGAAGCCTGAGTTGGGTATCAGTGGAAATGAGGAACTACACATGTATTTGAGTGAAATCTATGAATTAAAATTACAGGGCTCAAAGTTTAACTGGACATGCACTTTGTGACTACAGGTCTGTAATATTATAAAACTTTAGCCTCTTTATTTTCTCTCATTTCATATGTTTATTTTATGCTTTAGAAAAGAAATACTCCTAATCCTTGGCAACTACCTCCCCTTCCTTTATTTTTAGGAGAAGACCTTGTTGCTGAGTCACTAAGGAAATAGAACCACTCAGAAGAAAAGTCTACACTTCTTGTACTCCACCTGCCTACTCATGCCCATTATCAGCACCCACGTTCACCATCATCCTGCTGTTACTGTGGTTACCCAGAGAAGCCTTCAACATGAGCATCATCTCCTCCATATCAGTTATCACCCTCATTTGCATTAGTTTGCAAAGATGGCACTTTTTTGTCTCTCTAAAAAACAAAACAACAACAACAATCTTGTGATTTCATTCCTGCCCTCCCCCATAGCTAACATTTCACTTTGTAATTTCCTTGGTTTCAAATGAAACTCTCCAGTTGTCTTGCCTGTATTCACTTAGTACACCTACTCCAAACTATCAAATACCACAACCAGAAGGCTTACTTATGGATAGGTGTGGATGGCAGCCAGAGTACATGAGAAAGAACTTTAAAGAAAAGTGAAACCTTTAGTCATAATAGATCATATCAACTGCTGTTACAAAGAAAACCAAACCAAATCAAAATGAAAACATGCCATCTAAGCTTGTCATGCAAATTGGCTCTGATTGACCCGGTACGCTGTATAGTAGCTAGCTGTTTATTGGGGAAATGAGCATTGGTGTAGAAATTAGCATCACTCTTGTTTCCCTTATGTCAGGCTTGTGCTAGGACTCTCTCTGATTCATGACTATCTCGGAAATGCAAGGACTAAGTACTATGTTGCTTTAGGGTTATCTGTAAATACAGTGTACAATGTACATGCTCTGTCCTTTTCAAATCATTGGAAATATAAAAAGCAATAAATACAGCATCAATCATTTTAAAAGAATTTAGTACCTATGGTTGGAGGAGTGGAGAGAGGGTACTTAGAGAACTGATTGCCTGTAACTCTTTGTCTTCTTTAGAATTTGTTTTACACTCAGACAGATGAAAGTAGACCACAGGACTGTATGTGAACTTAAATGAAAAGAGACTGATTACAACTAAGTAAGTTTTGAGGACAGAATTATAAATGTCACATAAATAAATGCACTGGAAGAACTCAATTTATCTGAGAAAATAATGACTTTTGATAAAACTAAAAAACTGTAAAATAGCTTTTTTTTGTGATTATAGACCCTATCAATACATACACTTCAATTATACTAGGAATTCAGATACTTGTTTATAAGTCAAACATAAATCAAAATTGATAAGTTGGTTAAAGGAATTTAGAATTCATTGCTTTTCAAGAAAATGAATTTATTCATAATACATTACAACCTCCTTCCGCTGAATTAAAAGCAGTATTATTGTTTGGGTTTGAATAATAACAAGGACCACAGTATAAAAAAACCTGAAACATTTACATATCATTAAAAATAACATTTAATACAATGGATCAGGTTGTAGAAGAAGTAACAAATATGTATTAGAAAATGTTCTATTAAAACAATAACAAAGTTTCCTCTGAACTTTGTACAGTGACGGTACTGACATCTTTGGTCTCCCAACCAATTAGCTAACATTCATTTAGGCTTTAAAGCAAGTAGCTAATGTATTCATTCAGATTCGCAAACCATCAAATGGGCACATAGAGTCTTTACTGAGCACAGTAACAAAATAGTGAGATTAAGTTCTTTCATGTCTCATGAAATAGCCCAATAATATTTAGGTGATTTCATCTGAATGTTTGTGCCTGCCCCCAACCACACCATTTAAATACTGTGATGCTAACCCCAAGGTGATGACTCCTAAAGTGGGGTTTTCTGAAATGTGACTTCTAAAATGTGACTAGGTTTTGAGAAATAAAGCCTCAATCAAGCCTTTATGAGAGTGACAGTCTTATGAAGGGACCTGAGAAAGTTTGTATGCCCCTTTGAAGATGCAGAGAAAAGACACTGTAGATGCAGACTAGCCCTGACCACCAGATACCAAAGCTTCCGGTGCCTTTGCCATGGGCTTCCAGCCCAGAGAACATTCACAATGTATAAGCCACCAGCCCATTATATTTTGTGACTGCAGCCCATTAGGTCGAAGATGCTGATCACTATGTGTACACTATTCAGCTACAGTCTGTTTAGAGCTGCATTCTTCCATGTGGAAGAGGTTCACAACCTGGGGCTGTTGAGAACTAGAAAGAGAGCTAATCCAAGCCAAGACACACGCAGTGAGCAAAAACAGTTACATCCAATTTTGAAGACATTTTTGTAAAGAGAATGTAAAATATCTCTCTAAAGACTTTTTGGAATCCTAAGCAGAATGTAGAGAGCAGGAAAGAACATCCCTCCCACTATTAGAACAAAAAGGTGTTGGAATAAATTCAAATGAATGAGTTGTCTTATGATCAGAGAACTGAGGTTGTTGAGCAAAACTCATGAGAAGGAAAAGCCTGCATGGAGAGACAGGACTAAACTCCTCGGGAGATAGATAATTCCAACACGAGGAAGTCAGCTGAATTAGTTAAGAACATGATGAAGTTTCTGGGATGACTGACAGGACACTGCAGCATCCCTGAGGGCTTCAGAAATGTTAAGGCCCCCAATTATCAAAGAAAGGACCACTGAACCAGAAGAAAATGCTGATCTAATTAGAACAGGGGACCCATGTCCCTACAGGAAACCCAGGGAGCAAGCACCACTTGCACCATCTTTCTCCTAAGTTTTAGTAAGAAAAGTAGCTTGTGGCAGGGAGAGCAACAATACTTCATCCTTAGAAAGGCTGTTGAGAGAAGAGAACTGACTCCTGAGAAAGGAACAGGGGTACATGGTAGGACCATGCTACCAGGAAAGGGGCAAAGGAACTGAGAAGGTCTAACATGACAACCAGAGTTGTTAGACCTACCCAGGCTAAAGCACACACCATTACATCTCTCAACCAACGTGACACTGGGGAGACAGGATTTCCTCTGAGCATGATACAGCTGTCTGCCATCATGGAGTACAGGTTGCTCAGATGATCTAAGGAATGTTTGGCCCCTTGTTCATGGCAATGAGGTAAAGAGAACAGGTCAATGATAGGTGTGTCTGTGCTTATGGCAATACTCCCTAGCTGAAGAAAGGGGGTGTTGTAGGACTCTCCTGGGATTGTAGCCATTGCTCCTCTATCTCCTGAGCTGCATATATTAGGTTCTGGTGTATGGAGGAGATAAAATGTTAACTGAAGGCAGGAGTCTGTGATCTATGATGTCATCATTCATTATAGGGGACAGAGTGGAGACTTTCAGTGGTCCAGATACCTGTAAATTGCTCCTGTAAGTCCAATACCAAGATAAGTTCAGTGGAATCACTACTTTGGTCAATCCACAATGACTTATGTGACACAAGCAGATATCTGTTCACATATTCCCCAGGACAAAATAACAAATAAAGAAACAAGTTAGGTAACAATAATATATACTGTGATAGTCTCCACAGCATCACTTAGGAGGATATATGTACAGCTGAGGGCATAAAGACATGGATGTGATAGGTAAGCCAATCCCTTTTCTAAAAAATAAGATATTAATATAAGAATTTAGAGGGAGCACTGGGCTTAATCATAAAGGTAGGTTTCAAATTTTGTTCAAATTTTGTTCAAATTCTATCCCTACGTAAAGGCCTAGTAGCCAGGAAGGTGTACCATTTCAAAAACAAATTGTATATATCATTCAAGAAGCAAAACAACTGCGAAGATCAATCAGATATGGCATACTCAATGGATTTACACATAACTGGTATTCACGTAATCCAGATTCTAGTGAATAAAGTGACCACAGGCAAGATTAGTTAGGTAATTTCACCAGATCGAAGAAAACATTAAGATGTGACTAAGTGAAAAGTGCAGGGAAAAAATAATTAAAGGAGAGCTGGGGCACGGGCTAGAGGCTCAGTGGTTAGGAGCATTTGTGGATCTTGCAGAGGGCCCAAGCTCAGTTCCCAGCACACACATGGGACTTCATAATCATCCACAGTTTCAGTTTCTGTGGATGGAATCTAGTGCCCTCTTCTACACAGGCACTGCACAACACAGGACAGGAAACACGCACATATAAAATATATCTTTATAAAACAAACAAACAAACAAAACAACAAAGATAATGCTTCTAACGAGCACTCACGCAAATCCATGAGTAAATTCAACCCATCCAAAGAAAAAATTGTTGAACCGAAAGATAAACAAATAGACATTAATCTACCAGAAAGAAATTAACTTAATCTGAAATTAACCCATATGCATTGAGGCACAGTCAAGCAGCATACACACACACTTAGATCAGAAAGGAAAAGAGAGGTTTTAGCAGAAAAGGTTATTTTAAAATAAGGTAAAAATAGTACTGGCATTTCTGCCTTTCTTTCCTTCTTTCTCTTTCTTTCTATCCTACTTTATCCTTCCTTTCTTCTTTTTTCTCTTTCTCTTTCTTTCTTCCTTTCTT
>NC_034593.1:73246466-73251521 GCF_900095145.1 Mus pahari
TGACCTTGGACTCGGAGATCTCCCTGTCTTAATCTTCTGGATTCAATCACCACTGTGTCTCAAGATCTCCATACCAAGATCCAGGTCAGAAACTTCTATTTCCCAGTCTCCAGATTAGGCTCACTGGTGAGCCTTCCAATTCTGGATTGTAGTTCATTTCAAATATAGTCAAGTTGACAACCAGGAATAGCCACTACAAGGTCTTTCTTCAAACTCCAGAAAACGCCAAGCAGAAAATTATAAAAGACAAAACACGACAAAATCGATTCACTTTCACAAGCATACCATGATCATGTTGGTGAAATAAAATAAAGTGTAAAGAGCATAGCTCAGCGGCACACAGAATAACAACTGACACCATACCTAGAACAGCTAAGACAAGAACTGTATAGGGCTGAGACAACACCTTGGATGCATACTAGGCATGTAACACCACGGAGATTGTTGCATGCCCATGTTCATTGCAGTGCTCTTCACAATTCACAGCAGCAGCTGCCTAGATAATTGATTGATGAATAGCTGTAAATCATGGTACATATACACAGTGAAATTTTATGCATCCACAAAACATTACATCATAATATTTGTAGGAAAATAGATGGAACTAGAAAAAATGTTAAGTGAAACATTCCAAACTCAGAAAGAAAAGGGGTGTTTGTTTTCCTCTCATGGGTGTAATCTAGGTTCTAGAATTAAAACCATATGTGTGCATTTATAGGTATATATCATATGTGTGCCTGTGTATTGGTCAGGAACATATAAAGGGGATCCTAAGAAAGAAGAGAAAGTGGTTAAAGGAGTGAGGGAGAAGCACTGGACAGATACACAGGACACAAGAGCAGATGAGATAAATGAGAATGAAGCATATTGACACATATGCATGAAAATTCCATAGCAAGAGGGCTCAGATATGCTCAGTTGGTAGACAGCTGTCTATAATAAATAAATCGCCAGGTTTGTGCTCCAGTACAGTAGAAGCTCATTATGAAGGCACATGACTGTAATCTGAGACCTGCAGAGGTGGAGCCAAGAGGATCAGAAATTCAAGTGAATCTAAGGTCAGTTCTTTGCCTGCAACCCTATGCCAAATCAAAGTAATATTTTGTTTTTTTTTTAAAAGAAAGTGTCATTATGAACCCCATTACTTTGCACATTAACCATTAAAATCAGTTAAAATATATAAAAATAAAAAATTTAAGATGTCAAACAATAAACAAGTGTCAAAGAAATGAATAAAAAATATAACTTGAGTACAGTTTTTAATTTGTTATGTTTTCTATAAATAATTTTAAAAAGAAGAGTTAAAAAGAAAACCAAGAGTTAATGACAAAAGAAAGTATCTAATATTCTGAGGAGCAAAGCAAAGGCGTCGTAGGAGATACAGCTGCCATATAAAAGTGCTTTAACAACAAAACGGATGTAAGAAAGAATTCATTGCCAGTGAACATACACGACATTACCTACCTGTCTTTCTGTCTGTCCACCTATCTGTCTGTACATTTCTGTATGCTGAAAACCCAATAAAGGGATTTATATGCTAACCATGAGATTCATCAGAAACCTAATTTGTCAGGCATACAAGACATCTTTAGTACACTTCTCTGACCACAATTATTAGACCAAAACTTGAACAGACACATAGAAATATACAGGAACATAATAGGATGAAAGTTAAGAAGTATTTATTAAGTTTAGCAAATCTTTAAAAAATAGCAGGCAAATGCTTGTTAGGGGAGTGGTATCCAGACAGCATACAAAAAGTAAGACTTGCTTTATGATGTTATGCTATGTGATATTTTAATTGACTCCTAGTTGGTCAGGAAAGTTTGTTTTGAATTTCGGAACATAAACAATGAAACATTAAAGGAAATAAAATGAAATCATAAATAATCCTCAATCCAAAATAAGACCAAAAATATGTAACAAAGAACAAAGAGAACAAATAGGGACCTGTGAGACTCAGAGGTCAAAAGAATGTACTGTTCTATGCCCCTCAACACACACACACACACACACAGAGAGAGAGAGAGAGAGAGAGAGAGAGAGAGAGAGAGAGAGAGAGAGAGAGAGAGAGAGAGAGATGGAGGGAGAGACAGACTGAGACAACAAATGGTAAGCGAAGGAGGCCCCAGGCTCTGGGTCTTGAAAAGTAGGCCACATTTCTCATGTCTTGTTCAAATTATTGTTGAAAGGATTTTAGAATAGATTAATATCCTGTTGAAATGTTCAAAGTCATTGTTCAAGAATTACAGTTTTTATAGCTCTATAGTAGAGCATTTGCCTAGCATGTTTGATATCTTAGGTTTTGATCCCTACAACTTCAATAAGCAAGCAAGTAAGCAAGCAAGCAAATGAATAAATCCATTATTTGAATGTAATTTCTTACATAGGAACACATGTTTCAAACATTTGGTTTTTATTAAGTTGTATGAAACAAAAAGAAAGACTATCAAAATTAAAGTAATTAAAACTCCATTTCACTATAGGAACACATGGGCCATGTTGATCACACTTCAGAGGTCCCAGGAAAGATATGGTTGTAACTCTCCTTGCATCGTTATCTTCTGGTACCTAGATCCTTGCATTGTAGAAGTAAATAGTTGGAATGCAAACCACATTGACACCATCACTGGCTGCTTCCATGAAGAGTAAGTGTGAAAAGATAATGAGACAGGCTTGATTTATGTGAGGACAAAGAAAGAGTGATTCAAGGATTCTATCTCAGAATAGCCATTAGGAAGAGAGGCTTCGGGGTCAGACAAACTGACTCATTTCTCAACCACTCTATTTTCTTGCTGCCAGACATTTTTTATTTCCCCTTGCAAAGATGCTGTCTCCATATGTGTGCTTGGGACAATTCGATTTTACAGATTTTTTTTTCTTTTAAGACTTTGACTTAAAGAGTCAAAGGAAATGAAATTAGTAAGACTACCCTGCTTCTTAAAGAAGCTGTTACTTTAGGGCACCCACTTGGGTTAGTTGTCTAGCAAGACTTAATAAGATGAATGGACTTAGAGGAAAAGGAGAGGTGATACAGAACAGAGAGGTAGGAAGGGCTTAAGAGAGTTCACTGAAGAGATAAACAATAGGTAGTCCAGCATGGAGGTGTGAATGGAACAAAGGAAATCTTCTTGCCTTTGTCAGTTTTCCTTCACTTAATGCTAATGTAGTGGTTTGACTGAGAAAGATATGTGACAGGGTAATTCATCAAGGGCACAGTTTTGCTTTGACTCACAGTTCTGGGAGTTCCAGCATGGCACCAGCTTAGCTTAGCTTCTGTTAAGGCTTCACAGCAAGACAGAGAAAAGGTGACAGACGTGAAAGAGACCATGTGGCAGGAAAGCCAAAACCACTCCTCATAGCCTCACTCTCCCAGCAACCAGTCCAGTCCCTGCACAGCGGTATCTTCATAAGGAAAGACACGAATCCTTCTTGATGGCCCTGCCACCTTTTTAAAGGCTTTGTAGCTTCCCATCATAGTCACACTATGGACCACGCCCTACATGTGATTTGTGGGGGTGGGGTTGAGGAGACAACCATACTCACCCATGTCAAGGTTTAAATGAGATCATAGCCAGTTTCTGGCAGCACTTATAGCTCAGACTGAAATGTCTGAGGTAGTGAGATGATGCTTGCAGATTCTGGACAGGAAAATGCATTCTGCTGCTCAAAAGAATGTGTTCTGTATAGAAATTATTTGTGCTTGTAGAACTCTCCAGTCACTCTACTCAAAGGCAGATATTAAGATGTATTATTAGGAAAGTCATATTCTAAAATTTTACATTGTTCCAATTGCTTCATGCTTTTCAGTCACTAGGGAATGGAAAGTGATGTGTCAGGAAAATGTCATTTAGTTAATGAAGGCTTTTGAGGAGGGAGAGGGAGAGAGAGAGAGAGAGAGAGCAAGAAAGGGAGGAGGGAGAGAGGTAGATTGATCAGAAGTGTCAAGGCTTTGCTACGAGTATTATTCAGGAATGTGTGGAGATGTATCATATGTGTGATTTGGTAATAGTTTAGCAGGAAGGAAGTGACAAAAGCTTCTGCAAGCCACACATCTCATCCAGCAGCTGCCACTCTACCTCACCCACCCAGCTTACGTGAGGCTACATTGAGAGTAGAGTATGACTTATTACTCATTACTGACATCAAGAGCAGGGTTCACACTCATGTGAAGCACAATTAGTCTTGAATTTATAAACTACTGACTTGCACAGGGTCCAGTATAAATTTTGATATACTTACCTAAGATGAGAATAAAATGAAGATGTGTAACAGGTTGATGATGGACAGATGGTTGTCTTATGTGACACTGAATAAGAATAGCGATAGTCGCATATACCTGTAAGTTGCATCATTTTATGAAGCAATAGAAAGAAAGTTAGAGCAGACTCCTTTCCAGATGAGGGAGTTTTGGGTCAAGAGAATAATTTTTTAAAAAATAATCAAAGTTATTATCTGAAGATCTATATTCTGATAACTACAAACATTCCAAGCATGTTTAAGGGATAAGACATATGATTTTTGATTCCCAATATTAGAAGTGACTGATAAAAAAATTGCTCCTCTATCTTCCTACTATACAACTTTCCATTGGACGGTAAATATTATGCATGATTATTTGTTTATTTTTCTATGACCTTATTTTTTAAGAATATGATATTTACTGTACTGTGCTAGTTATGAGAAATTCAATCACAAGCTGACGTTTCTGGATGGAAAGTTACTTTTATTCTGGGTGAACTGAGGTGTTGAGAAGATCTGTATATGAAAGTGAAAAAAAAAAGCCATAAATATAAGAGCAAAATAAATGCTATATAAAGTGCAATGGAATGTCAACAATTCAGTGAACTCATTGTTGCTAAGGTTAGAGGAGTGAATAACAGGACTGAAAGAAACTTCCAGAAAAGGACCTATATGGTGTGTGAACAGAAATATTTGTAGAGCCCTAATTTTTTTTTTAATTATTATTTTCTTTATTTACATTTCAAATGCTATCCCGAAAGTTTCCCATACCCCTCCCCCCACCTCTGTTCCCCTACCCACCCACTCCCACTA
>NC_034593.1:73252741-73304285 GCF_900095145.1 Mus pahari
ACATTAAAGTACCTCGAGTGTTTACTACAAGTCGGCTTCTCTGTTTCCGAGGGACTCTTCCTCATTCCTGCGACCTGCGGACCCAAGGGAGTTCCCTCACTCGGGGGTCCTACATATTAAGGAAGGCACAGAGTTTATTAAAATTTCAAGAGGAGAATAATTTTAGATTCCAGGGATTGAAGTGTTAGATCATTCAAAATGCTTTGAGCTGTGAGTAATTAAATGACTAAATGGAGCTTAAAAATAAGGACCTTTTTTTTTTTTTTTTTTTTCACATGACAAGCAATGAGATGTAAGATATGCCCAGGATTAGTTAATCCAGTTGTTCAAGCTTACTGTGGTCCAGCAAGATCCTTTTGACCTTTTATTTTGCCCTATTCAAGGCATTCTGTACCACTAAATAGATTTATTTACTCCCCGAGGTAGGAGTCACCTTTCCTAAATACATGTCTCCAGGAGCCACAGGTGATAAAATGTGAGGTGGGTTGGAGTGGTAAGGGGAGACCCTCCACTGGAGCTTGAAGTATGACCCAAGGTCAAAATGCTTCCTGTGGAATCCGTGCTGTAGGATTGAGATGTTAATAGGAGGTGCTCTTTAAAAATCTCAACAGCAGCCAGGTCATATCACCCATTTAAATTTTATCTTCCAAGGTAACAGCAGTTAGTGGGTTTCAACAGTCAAAGGAGTGATGACATTTAATTCTCATGAAGATAGTATGGCAGCCTAAGGATTGTGCTTGGAAGTGGGCAAGGTTGAAGCCTAGGTGCAGTTCAGAAGGAGTTACAGCGCTGCTGATCAAGGTGGGAACTGGAGCAATGGGGTAGGCCTTTAGAATGGACTCATGGTAGACTTGGTGGGAGACTTCATGATTGACTCCCTCGCACAGGCAGTAGGCTGAACGATAATATGCCATGGCAAGAAACACAGTGACAAAGTGGCTTGTAAGGAAGGATGGGTTTGGGGATTTGTTGAAGCCGAGAAGCAAACACACAGTCAGGTGGTGGACATTTTCCAGAACCAGGTCTGGACAGTGTATCAATTTGTCATTGGTGGCTATCACAGATCATTATACACAACTGTGTTGACTGATGGTTTTAGCACTTATTTGAAGCTGAACTGTCATTAATTATAGGCTGATAAAAAATACTTAATTTTGAAGGTACAGTTTCTCACTATTCATAGTTGATTAATCCTTTATGTGGTCTTGAAATTTTACAGATTTTGTTGAAGTAAAGTTATGCTGTTGGTATGATAACTAATAAAATACCTCATGACACAATGGCACCTTAAACTTATATTAATTACATTAGAAACACACACATTTGGAAAAGAACAGTGCATGTGGCTTCCTAAGTCATCATTCAGCCTATTGTATATGGAGCCAAAGACCATTTGAAACACTCCACGGATCCAGGAGTCCTGACATCCGCCATGGGACAACTTTTTGCTTGATTGAAAGAAAACTATGAAAATCTTAAAAATTCACATAACTATCTCCTGTCTATCCACTGACAGACCATGTAAATTTCAAAATCATATCAAGTTTAAAATGTGTGATGGAAGGTATTTTGATAGTCCATGGAAGAATGTTCTGTCCACTTGTGCATTTCTGAGAGCTAGCCAATGGTGCAATGCTCTCACACTGGTGGGAATACCTCACTTCGTGTGGATTTCATAGTCAAAGCTCTGCCTGAAGACTGGAGTTCTTTCCACTACAGGTCACATCTTTCTTACAGTAACTGTGTGCACGCTTTAGAATTTAGCCATTCCTGGGCTCATTGCTGCGGTGGTTTGGATGCGGTTCATATCCAAAGGTTCTTGTACTGAAATGTGGGGGTCAGTTGATAAAAACTTAAAGCCTCTCAAACTATTAACTAAGGAAACAACTTTAGGATACCAAGAGTCAGTTATTTTATTATAGCTATGCCAGTTGAACTAATAAATCTATTTCCAATGCTTTATAATGTGAAAAATATCTGATTTCAGTATTTTACTTACACATTTCCAGCGGAATTTAGGTTTTTCCTACCTGGTCAAATTAAAGAAATACTCGAACAATTTAGGACAATCTCATTCTCATTAGTAAAGCCTATCAAATTCTGCAACTTAGCACTGATATTTGTAAGTATATAAAATATTCATTCTTTAGTTTAATAATTAATGCAAGCTCTGTACAGTGTGTTTTTACATGGTGTTACAGAGATAAAGGCTTATAACACAATAGAACTAAGACCAGCAATGGTTTCTAATTGTTCTACTTGATACACATTTACCCTGCCACCACCGTTGAAAATAAATACGTTGTAATTAAATTCTCAATGAAATCCTTCTCAAAATCATACATGGCTTGAAAATAAATGCCTCAGTTTCCCTTTTTCACATATGAAAGTGGAACATTTGGTGTAAATTATAATCCTATGGGCTTTTATAGGTAAGATGTTTCTAATAGTCACAACTGAATTAGCTCTACCAAAGTTGTATTTGTAATGCTTCAAGTCCTTTCTAAATTAAGTGAATTGCTCTTAATTTATGCTTTTAATAATATTCACATGCTTCCTACTGACTAGATTATAATAAGTGTAATTTAGGTAATAATGGTTTTAAATTTTTCACAAATCTTCTTATAGAAAGTTAAAAGTAGGCAGACAATAGTCTAACACTTGCCTTTATAGAGCATGAAAAAATGATACTTTGACTTTTTTTCCATGTGCATGTGTGTGCGTGTGTGCGTGTGCGTGTGTGTGCATGTGCATGTGCGTGTGTATGCGTGTGCATGTGCATGTGTGTGTGTGAATGTGAGTGTGTGTGTGTGTGCGTGTGTGTGTGTGTGTGTGTGCATGTGCGTGTGCGTGTGTGTTATACATGCACGTGCATGTGTGGGATGGACATGGCAGTGGTTTCACATGTACATGTCCACACATAGGCAAGGAGGAAAGAGGTTGATACTAAGTACCTTTTGCTATTGCTCTTCACCTTATAATTATTATTATTTTTAATCACAGAGTCTCTCACTAAATCTGGATTTATTGTTTTGACTATACCGACTAATCAGTATGTCTCTGAGATTCTCCATTCTCTATGACCCCAGCAATGTTGCTATGCTTTACACATGTATGCAGGGAATTCAAGATCAGGTCTTACTGTTTGCATAGAAATTTCCCAACTAAGCTATCTCCCCAGCCTTCACTGCCTGGTTACTAAAAATAAAATATTCAAGCAATAACACATCCTGAAGCAAACCCCTGAAACCTTTCCCACTGAAGCCATTCCTGGCATGATTAATCAACACCTAAGCTCCTAGCCTCACAGATGGTAAGGATAAGGGATTAAGCCTAGCCTAGCCATGATCTTTCAAGCTTGACTACACATCTATGGAGAAGAAAGGGAGAACTAACACACACAGCTTCAAAGAACTGTGTAGAGATTTGCCATGGGATAGGTCAGTGAAACCAGAACTCACAAGGCAATAACTGTAAACCTCCAGATGTGGATCTTGGTGGAACAATCTAAACTGACTGAACAGATAAAGCCAGGATCTTTTGGGTAAGCTACAAAAGGCACATGCAAATAACATCCCAGGTGTACAAGAGGCTCAAAGTGAGAGAACAAGGAAAACACAAGGAGCTAGGGCAAAGAAAGAGATGGCACATTTGGAATTATTGAGTGAAGGCTATTAAGATTATTTTGTATAGGGGCTAGATTGTTGGCTCTGCTGTTAGGAGCAGAGAGTGCTCTTCCAGAGGTCCTGAGTTCAATTCCTAGCAACCACATGGTAGCTTACAACCATCTGTAATGGGATCTAATGCCCTCTTCTGGAGTGTCTGAAGACAGTTACAGTGTACTCATAGTAAAATGACATAAATAATTTTTTTTTAAAAAAAAGATTATTTGGTATATACATAAAGACATGAGAGTCAACCCATGGAGATACAAGAAAAGTTGGGGAAATTAAAAATTAACTAAAAACTCTCCAGCAGATGGACCAGTGCTGGTGCATGGAGCAGGTCTTAAATACAATATACGTTCATATATTAGGAAGCTTCTACAAAAGTAGACTTCCATAGTGTGCCTCTCAAAAGGCCTTCAGTGTGCCTCTCAAAAGGCCTTCAGAGTTAGTTGTCTCTCCCTGTGTTCCCTCCCCTACCTTGCCTTCCACCCATTTAATCCTCCTCTTCTAACTTCTTTAAATTAGTTTTATTACCTAACAAATATAATATGAAAAGAGCAGTTGCAATTTAATATGGAAAAGGTGGCTTTCACAATGTTTCGATAAAGCCGAGGCAAGAATTTGGAAGATACAGTAGAGGCAATCATGCTAATACGTCACCAAGGAAAGAGAGTTACAAATATGTAAGGATTTGGAACGGGGAAAAGAGTCAGTAGCAAGGCTGGATCGGTTCACAGCTCTTTAAAGATGTGAATTATTTCTGAATAAGGGGTCAGAGGTACTAAATAAAGCTAGACTTCAATAGCTTCAGCAGAAATGCTTGAGTTGCACAGTAAGCCTTAAAAGAAAGGGTGAACATCAGAAAACGAGGATATAAGAAAAATTTAGTCATATGAGAACAAGGTCATAGTCATTGATGTCAAAAATAGATGAGAAAGAAATTGAAAAGTAAATTCTTCTGTTTTTGAAACCCATATGACATTGTCATTATCTGTAGTCACTCTTTTGTGAACCTAAGTAACAATAAGCTGAAAATGTATTGAATACCATAAAAATAATCAGCACATCCATAATGTCACTTGAATGGGCACATTGCTATCACTTGAATTGGCATGATAGTACACGTAAATCCAAACAAACTTCATAATCACTATTTTGGAATTATAAACTCCTTATATGGTGGATATAGTGGCTGGTCTTGATGTAACTTGCCACAAATTAGAATTAATTGGGTAGAAATCCTCAGTCGTGGAGTCCTGCTCATTTAGCATCCTCTCCCACTACCAGGTTAACTTATCCTGTTGCTGCTATGCTGATTCCTTCCCTGGTATCAGGGCCAGTGTTCCCAGACTCCCGTGGTTGACTGGGGAGCAGGAGTTGAGGACCAAGGCACCTATAGATTTTCAGCAGGTTGGGACTGCTGAGGTACCTAAGCCCATCCATATGCTGAGCAACTCCCAGGTCATTGGCCTCCCCAGAATGAGACAACCACTCTGGAGCTATGCCAACTGCTGACGTATCCGGACTCAAGGGCCAAACAGCTATGGTGCTCTCAGGTACGATTCTGCTATTGTTACTGTTCAAAGTAAGCTGGTTTAATAACACACACACACACACACACACACACACACACAAACACACACACACACACACACACACACGGAATCTGAACCTCTAAAGATCCCTGATTAATTCAGTGCCACACACTAACATACTAACACTGAGGAAGCCAAGTTAGAGGATGATAAGTTCAAGGTCAGACAGGATTATACAGATATATCATGTTTCAAGTAAAACAAAATGAAAAACCTCACAATTCCTGTATTCTCCCAATAAAATCCTATGTGTTCTATTATGACCTAAGTCACTGATACTTAAATTTTTACCATTTAAAGTTCCATTATCCTATTTTATCAAATAACAAAATTCTTTAGTCATAAACAAGAAAACATTCTGAATGCTATGAATAACTTCTTTGCCATAAAACACTCTAAGAAATAATGGGTTATAAAGAAAATTTACCAAAAAACCTGAAGATTGTACTGTCATGAAGATTTTGAGTTTTAAGAGGACTTCCTTGGCTCAGTTGGGCTTGACTCAAGGACCTAGGGTACTGGACACTCCCAGTCATCAGAGAATGCTTGGGTAGTGACTTAGAATATTATTGTCTCATGACAGTAAAAGTTAAAAACATAAACCATAAATTCAAAGCAAAATTCCCCTTATTAAATAGAATTACATATAAGTAAGAAATTAAGGGAGAGAGACACTCCCAAGTGTGGGGTGGGGGTGTTCCAAAAGAGGAAAAAAATCACTGAATTATCTGGTCTTTATTTTCACAGGGTCATGATAAAGATTAGAAAAAGGCTGAAGTAAGAGATTCCTAACCAGGCAGTGGTGGCGTACCCCTTTAATCTCAGCACTTGGGAGGCAGAGGCAGGAAGATTTCTGAGTTCAAGGCCAGCCTGATCTACAAAGTGAGTTCTAGGACAGCTAGAGCTATACAGAGAAACCCTGTCTCAAAAAACAAACAAACAAACAAACAAATAAAAATAAAAATAAAAAACAAAAAAAGACACAGAGAGAGATTCCTTAGCTCTGTAAACGATCAGGAGCTAAGGTAATGGAGGGTCTCCATGCTCTGGCTCATCCAGGGGGATGGCCATGTACTGTTCCCACACTGGTGGTGGAAGGTGGGCGTTTCCTTCTGTCCATCTCTATATTGTACTTTGCACTGATCTTGGCTGCTAGCTCTTGCTAGCATTGTTATCATTGCCCTTAGCAGATGTCTTCCTAGCATCTAATTAGACTGTGTTTACTTTGTTGTGACACTGTGTACATGCTCAGCTTATAGCCTTGCAGTACCAGAGAGCTGACTCTCTCTCTCACCGCTATCAAGATATAGTTGTAGACTTTCTTGGTAATCTCTTACTTGGCTCAGCCATGTGTGGGGCAGTATCCTTCTTATTAGAAGCCATCCTAGCTTAACATTCAGTCTTTCATTAGAAGTACGGGATGGGATGGAGAGATGGCTTAGTGGGTAAGAGCACTGACTGCTCTCTCTACTGAAGGTCCTGAGTTCAAATCCCAGCAACCACATGGTGGCTTACAACCACCCATAATGAGATCTGATGTCCTCTTCTGGTGTGTCTGAAGACAGCAACAGTGAACTTAATTATAATAAATAAATCTTTGGGCCAGAGCATGCAGGGCCTCCTGGAACGAGCAGGATTTACCGGAGCAAGCAGAGGTCCTAAAAGTTCACTTCCCAACAGCCACATGAAGGTTCATAACCATCTGTACAGCTACAGTGTACTCATATACATAAAATAAAAAGTAAATAAACCTTTAAAGTGGACTTGCTGAGTAAAGATACTTGGTAAAGCTGAAATGTTGGAGGCATGTATGTCTCACACACACACAAAAGTAAAGTTGCATGAAAACAAACAGGCAGCCCTGCAGTAGTGTGTACCTTATATGTATTCTTCAAGGGTTTCATGGGCAAAAAGTAGGGGTATGCTGCTGGACTGCTTGCTGTCATTAACTGTCCCTTTTCTTATCTATTTAGTTTGATTATCTCATACATAACTACAAAGTCCCTTCTTCACCAGCCTCAATGCTCATTTTAATCCCAACATCTATTTTCCTTGCAACATATGTGAGCAAGTTGCCATGGACCCTGTTTCTTTGCTATCAACAGAGAGCGACTCCTGAATCAAAAACATTTTTAAGGGATCGTCATCTTTTAAATATCCATCTTGTATTTACAACAGTCTAACCTTCATGGAATGTTGAATATGAAACTTTAGTATCCAGAGCTTAAGCTGCTGAAAGGCCAAGCCTGTCTACACAAGAGGCCCTGCCCCTAATGGACTACACTACCGTTGCGCGACATAGCATTGAAGATGGTGAAATTTCATTCACTATCAACAGACATTCATCTGTCTTCCCCAGGTGAATTCCAGTATCTTGTTAGAAATATGAATTCTAGTTGTGATCACCAAAGTCTATACCCACAACAGAGAAAAAGCAAGAAAACATAATTAAAAGAACATATCTTACTGGTACTTGTTTATTTGTTTTTTCTACACATTAAAATAATACTAGAGGATCTATGCTTTGGCTTATGATGTGATATACTGTTTCTTGGATGTTTGGGTGGTTGTTTACTTGTTTGTTTGTGGCACAGCATTGTGCAACCCAAGCTGGGTGTGAATCCTGATTCTCCTGTCTACATCTCTCAAGTGTTAAGATCACAGCATGCACCACTCTCACACCTGCCTTTAAGATATTATTTCTGTATTTTACTTTTGTGCATTTAAACCTTAGCCTATTATACTTTAAAAAATGAAGTTACTACAAGTTTTCTTATGTTGATTATTTTGCTTACATCATAATATACAAACACCAGGGAGTCAAATAATGTATGAGATAGTATATGAATTTAATGAAAATTAGAAGAAAAAATAGTCCTCATATAGCAGCTTTTATATTCAAAAACATTTTTAGAAAACATCAAACTATCTACTTTAATAAAATTTGAGAAATGAGAATAATTTAACATATTGAAAACAAAAATGCTTTTAAACATTTGACTTCAATATGCAACAATATAATTGCTTTCTTAATCTCTTCCTTATTTTTCAGAAAAGAAATATTTCACATAAAAAGATGACAGGTTAATTCACCAGATAACCACGAGAAAGTAAATAGTAGCCACTGTGAAAGAGAATCAGGAGACAGGAAAATAACCAGGCAATCACACCACACCACAGGGAAAACAGCTTCAACACCAAGAAAAACTAATTGCCAAATCACTGTACAAAACCTCTTTGCTACTGGAAGAAGAAAGTGACCAATAAAATAAACTTTGTTTTTCTTTTCATATCTTGAAATTGCCAAATGATATTTGAAAAGCATAAAATCTTAAAGACTAACAAATACTGATATAATTGAGCCAGCTCTAATTTTTCTCCAAGATAATTTCTGAAGCAGTTAGTAGGCCAGTTATATAATGCAAACATGTCTAAAGTATTATAAGGATCTACATTTTCTTAAATATAACAATTATTTTGACAGAAACTAGGAAAAGATTTTGCATACTCAATAGTCTGCTGTTGGCGCTGAGAATTCGTCTCCTTCCAAAATAACGATGTCTTGCTATCTATCTCTACATCAGTCACATAGCTATCTCTTGTTATTTATTATTTTATTTTGGCTTGCTATATCCTTAATAAAGTCAACTCAGTCAAAACCGAAAGAGCATCCTAAATAGTGCTGTTGATAGATGTTACCCAAGCATTACAATACCACGAGACAATCCTGCCACCCACATGTTAATGTATGCCATCAACAGTCTCCAAAGATCTTCATTAACATGACTAAAGAGCTGATTTAAAACTCACTTGCATCTACTTGACATCTTTTATCATTGTATTTTCAAATAAGGTATCTGTGACGAATATTCTAGCATGGCATGCACCTAGAGAAATTCAGGTTTCTCCTTTCTATTTCCCATTGGTTCGCAGTACAACCAGCACCAGCTATAGTAATGAAGTAGACAGCTTCCACCTCCACTGCACTTGCTGCATATTTTTTCAAGAGAGCATGCTCAGAACAGCATCATGAGAATTGCCACTAACCTTTTCCATTCTTCACTAAAGCAGACAGGTCACAATAAAGGAATACTGACTCTGGCAGCACAGAACATTCATGTAACACTGCACAACTACAGGCTGAAAACCTTGCAGGCCGACAAAGACCACGTAATGAATACCAGAATTTCATGATGGAATCAGCTTTGAACATTGTTCCTTTTCTAGCAAAGCATACACACAGTCTTTGGGGAATATATATGGCATCTGTAGCTGTGGCTATAGCTCAAATGATAAAAATGCATACAGGAAGCCCAGGGTGCACTACCCAATACCACACGAACTAGGCAGAGTAATGCCTGCCTATAATCCCAGCAATTCGTAGGATTAGAAATTCCAAGTCCTCTTAAAGTCCACCTTGTGTTACCTGAGATCCTGTCTTATAACCCCAACAAGAAAAAGATCCACAACAGAACTAAACCATAAGAACAACTTGTTCACTTAGAAGTCTTAAGTATAAAATACAAAGTCCTGTGTGCTTTTTAATATTTCAATCTCTTTTTTTTATAGCTATCTCCTAAGTGAATCTCATCTCTATTCTAAATTCCTTGATACTGCAGTTATAGCAATTAAATTAATGAAATGCTTTTAATATAGTCATAAGTGAACACCCACAATTCCTGCTTCTTGAGATCTGCTATAATTGCTTTTATGTCCCACTGCACACTTCCAGATACCCATAATGCCATTTCTAAAAGGACTGCAAATATTCAGGGACACAAACTCCACCTTCTGACTTCTATAATCCTTCTTTCTTTTGTGTTTGGCTCAGTTCCTCAGATGCTACTATAAGCTAACACATACACATACTTAACACATAACACATACCTGCTCACTTGCCCCATGCTTTCCTGAAGGTCTGGGGAAAGCCCACTAACCAAGAGTTTGATTTCAGCAACTAAAACAATATGAACCTTTAGACATCTCCATTCTTGACCTCTGTTTTATAAAACATGAAATTCCTCTTTATTATTTTTCGCTGGCCTATTTTTTTCGACTTTCCACCTGCTCCTGTCATACATTAATGTGATTTTAATGTATGTTAACTGGCATATAATATATTCACATACATTCTAAAAAGATTGTGCAATTTAATCTTAGAGTCACTCTCCATAACACAGTGATTTCCAAGAAGGATTTAATTAAACACTACTCATCCTCACTGAATATGTCTATATACATAAAATATATCCAATAACTATTGGTATAATAATGAGATGGTACTATAGATGCAACTTTACCTTTTATTTTATATATACACAGATACCTAAATGATCCTTTAAAGTTAACATGTGCAGTCTGCAGTGGTTTGAAAGAGATTGCCTCCCATAGGCTCATATATTTAAATGCTTGATCCCCAGCTCATAGAACTGATTAGGAATATTTAGGAGGAGTGGCCTTGTTGGAGGAGGTGTGACAGTAGGAACTGGCTTTGAGTTTTCCAAGTTCCTTGCCATTCCTTGATAGCTTCCTCTGCCTCCTACTTGAGGCTTAATGATTTAAGCTCCAGTGCCACACCTGCCTGCCTGATGCCATGTTTCCCACCAGGTTTTCACTGACTCACGCCCTGAAGCTGTAAGCTTCGTGATCTCTTTCTTTTGTAGTGTGTTGGTCATGGTATCTTCTTGAAGCAATAAAAAAGTACCCAAACCACACAGTCCTACCACATTTTTGATTATTCTCATTCTCTTTCTGTCTTCCTCCCTCCCTACGCCCCTTCCTCTCTGCTAGAATTTTAGAGGCTGGCCTAGCCTGGGCTCAAATTCAAAATCCTCTTGCCTCAGCCTTGCGAGTTCTGTTGGGGTTACCGGTGCATGCAGCCATTAACTTGGTGGGCTGTAGTAGGAATCCAGAACTGATTTAAGCATAAAAGAAGTGTTATTGAAACCAGAAGCTGGCATTGATGGTCCTCGAAATTGGCAAGAATTTCAGAAATCCACCAAAAGTGTAAACATACAAAGGAGAGCATGAAATCAGTCTTATTTAGGTTCTAAGGGTATAATGTTATAACCTTCCTTGGTTAGCTATATGCACATATTGAATGTCAATTGGCCATGTCCAATCTGCTTGGTAAGCCTTGACTTTCTGATCTGGCTGACTTCACCTGCTGAGTGCTGGAATTTCACACCATCACACCTGCCCTAAAACACGTTTTGACATAAGAAGTGAGGTATAAACAATATTATTTTCCAAATCCTCACTTGTCCAGGTTTACATCTCTGGGAGCGTCTACAGTGTTAGATTTCCAGAAGGTGTTTTTGAATTGAAGCTGTTCCCTACTCTACCCTGACTCCCATCCCCCACCTCACTGAACTTGGTGAATATTTGTTATTTAAAAAGATGAAACGAAATTGAGTTGATAGGGAAAGGGGCATTGTTTGGCAGGAGTTCAGGGAGGGGAGAATATGACCAAAATAGATTGTATGAAATTCTCAAATAACTAAAATTTCAAGCAAGTAAAAATAAACACTTACCTCTTTAGAATGGGAGCTTTTTGTGGGAAAGATGAGGCAGGAGACCAAAAATGTGTGTGCACAGAAAACTGGACTTTGACTCGTTTATTCTGCTCCCAAGTGAGACTATGGTTACTCCAGAGATAATGTACTCCAGAAAAAAAAATGCTGTACTACTACAGATTTAAGTTTTTGCATATTGAGTTTAGTTCCTATTCTTTTTACTTCTTCTCTCCCTTCCCTTTCCTACTTATATGTTTTAATTTTTTAGCAGGTACTATAACAAATATCAAAAATGCCCCCTTAGGAGGAAGTTAAACCATTCATCCCATAATTCCAAAAAAGGTAGCTTTAATGCCTATAAGTAAATTATGCAGCTATTTATACTCATCTTAAATTATAAGTGGGAAGGATCATGTAGCAGTGCTATTTTTTGACTGGAAATTTTCCCTCTATAATAGACATTTTATGTTCAAAATGTATATATACAAAGACACATGCATTTAATCCCAGCACTTGGGAGGCAGAGGTAGGTGTATTTCTGAGAATTTGAGACCAGCCTGGTTCTGCATAGTGAATTTTAGGATAGCCAAGGCTACATAGTTGGACTCTGTCTCAAAAACGTATATATATATCAGTGCGTTAATGATTTTACTTTTATAAATTATAAACAAAATATTCAGGGTCAAATCATTACATACAGATAGAAGTATTGATTGTATATGGAGATGAATATTTACAAAAGTTAATGTATATTTTTGTGTAATGCACTATGGAAAACATGCTCATTCATACAAATATATTCTATTAAGCAGCTACATAATATGTCATTGTCTGACTGTACTATAAGTATTCAATCTTTTTCTAATAATGATAATAATGTTTTCAGTCTTTTAACCCATTGAACATTCTGCATTCTGTATAGTTTATACTATTAGATTTTTTATAGAACATATTCATAAAGGTGGGTTGATAGTTCTGATTTCACATTTATGTTAAAATTTAATACAACTAAGGTTTGCTTTTCCAAATTACTATAGTTAGTGTCACCTTTATCAGCCATAGAAGATCTACCTGTTTTCATATTCTTGACAGCACTAAATTCTGGCAGTTTTACTGCAGAAACAAATGCAGGAAAGCATAAAATGATAAAAAATGGGTAACATTAACAATATGAATACATCCAAATCAGAAAGAAAGCCATTGCACTCATTTCAGAAACCTACCTGTGGCAGGTGGTAGCCTACTTTCCTGTAAAGGTGGATAAGATATCCATCCAGTGTTCCAAAACCATGGGTTTATTTTGACAATCTGTTAACTTTATAATGTGGGT
Organism: Mus pahari; assembly: GCF_900095145.1. Classification (NCBI taxonomy): domain Eukaryota; kingdom Metazoa; phylum Chordata; class Mammalia; order Rodentia; family Muridae; genus Mus; species Mus pahari. The sequence continues at coordinate 73,265,850 of NC_034593.1, forward strand.
GCTATGGCAGTCACAGCCCTGGTTTCTTACTGAGGAGGCAGAGAGAGGAAAATCACTGTGTTCAGGAGTTAGAGATCAGCTTGAGCACCTACAAAGTTCCTCAATCAAAACACAAACGCATTTGCATAGAATGTAAATCTTTACTTGGCTTCTTATGCCCAACAAGACCTTTGTAAGATTCATTTCTATTGTTTCATAAAAGAAATAGTTCATACTTGCTAGTTGCTCTGTATTACTAAATTCTGTAAATATATACGTTTATCTAGGGGGCTACAAATGTATACCAAAGTTTGATCCCAATTTTCAACTGTTATAAATTGTGTAGCAATGAAAATATTGTGTGTGTGTGTGTGTGTGCATGCACGCGCTCACGTACACATGTGTGTGCTTACAAATATAAGCATGCCTTTCCTTGGTCATGTATCAAGAAACGAAACTGCTTGGTAACAAGGCAGGGTCACTCAGTGTACTAGACACTGTCAATCAGCTTTTGAATTAGATAAGGCTCTTTCTAAGCTGGGTGGTGCTGATGCAGTTCTTTAATCCCAGCCCTCAGATGAATTCCAGGACAGCCAGGGGTACACAGAGAAACCCTATCTCAGAAAAACAAACAAAGAGTGGAGTGGGGGCTGGCTCTTTCTATATTCATTTGAAAACATAATCACCAACTATTTGAGGGCTAACCTGTAGTGGCAGAAAGGACTAGAATGGAGTCAATACTTTACTTTGTATTGAGAACCAAAGAAATTCTAACAGAAAGAAAAATATCTGTATTGTAACACTCTAGTACACTATTTAATTTTAAAAGTTGAGCTTAAAAACCAGTAGACAATTTGGTGCTTCAAAGTGGTTTACATAAATCACAATGAGAAATCCTTTTTACTCTTATTTAGTCGAATAAGAGAACCTGCATTTATCTTGGCTTTTTTTTTTCTTTAATATAAAAACAGGTCCCAAAGATAGAACATACTAATGGAAATTAAGTTTCAGGTTTATTAACATATCTCTGAATGAGCCATTAAGGTTCATTGGGAATTTAGCTCTTCTTTTTGCACATGAACATATATGTGTCTGTCTGTGTATGTGTGTGTGAATATATATACATACATACATCATGTACATATATATACATACATATATACATAATATATAAGTAAGTATGTATGTACATATGTATGTATGTATAATTTTCCTGTTCATCTACCAAAGTTTTTGAAAATCTCAAGTAGGCAGAGTTTTAAAAAGATGTTAAGATATTATATGAGACACAACCTTAATCACCTTTCCCATATATTGCCTAGCTCTACCTTTGGTCATGTCACATGTCCCTTTTAGTTTAATTTCTAGTAAACACAGATGGTTCCCAAACAAAATCACATTGTTTGCAAGAAAATTAATGAAACTGGAGATAATTGTGTGAAGCACAATAAACCAGATTCCCAAAGACAAGCAGTGTAGGCTCTCTCTCATTTGAAGAACCTGGATTTTTTTTTTTAAGACATGAAAATATAGGGAAACTCCGGAAAGTCTTGCAGAAAAGTGGTGGGGAATAATGTCATTGAATAAATATAACTGAAGTAAATTATATGCATTTATTAAAATGTCATAATAAAATCCACCATTCTGTACAACTAATATGTAATAATCCCTTTTAAAAAGAAGGTAAATATCGCATGGGAAAATATTAGGATGACCATGATCTGTAAGTCAAACTGTAGGTAAATGCAACCTCAGTCATTTTTCTGATGTACATTCCCATAAAAGTGTACAAGCCAGTACTAAAATTCATATAAAAATACAGACCTAAGATTATCCAACACGATAACATAAAAGAAAAAGGTTGGGTGATGACTATATACAGTAATCAAGAAAGAGTGACAGGGCCATGGTAGATCAACAAAATAGCCTAGAAAATTTCCCAATAAATAGAGTCAGCTGATTTTTAATGAAAATGGCAGGAAACTTTGTATTGATGACAGAACAGCTGCATTAAAATATACAAAGTATATAAACAGATATCAATTGAGATGAATCAGAGATACACAGGTACAAGCTCAAACTGCGAACTTCCGAGAAAAGCAGCTGTTTCCTGTCTTAGAGTAGACATAACATATGTCATTAAAAATAACATAATACTAAAGGAACATTAAAATACAAAAATAAAGTGGACTTCAACAAAACTTAAAGAAAAAAATTATTCGGTACTGCCTGAATTACATACTGTGCTATTATCTATGCATTACACATACACATACTCACATTCACACATAAACATGCACTTACATTCAGGTTTAAAAAAAAAAAAACTACCACAACTCTTAAAAAACATAACTAACAATACAAAACCAATTTAAAATTAGGCAGTGCAAGCAGATAGGCATTTGTGGGAAATACATGAATTATGGATAAGCACTTCAGAAGTGATTGTTACTGGGGAAATGCAAATCACGAGCAACAGGATAATGTTAAAAACCAAACCCACTGACAGTATCTAATGTGCAAAGATAAGAAGTAGCTGGATCTCACACATATCAAGTGGGAGGGTAATCATTTGGGAAATGTTTTGGATACTGTACATTTCTTATAAAAATTTCTTATAAATGTACCTCAGCTTATTCCAAGTTAAATGCTAGGCATTCCCTAATGGTCATGAAAATACACGTCCATAGAAAACTCAAAAAATATTTATATCCAATTTCATCTTGGTGCTAGTGGAAGGAAAATGGCTGAACGTCTGCTTTTGTCCCCTTACTTCTTCCTTCATTGCCCCACTTGAAGATTCGCATCAGCTGTCTCCAAGCCTACACAGCATACAGAGCAGGAGGAAAACACAGCATACTCCTACAGAGCAGGAGGAAGACACAGCATACTCCTACAGAGCAGGAGGAAAACTGCCTTCCAGGAACTTCCATATTCATGCCTCCACATCCCTCCCCCAGTCCCAGGAGGAAACCCATGAGGAACTGATTAACTAATCCATCTGGAGGAAGGAGAGAAATTTTGCCAGAGATATGGGCTACTGGTCGTCTGGAAGACAGAGCACTCCAAGGTTTGTGGTCCCTTCTCCTCCTGGGAGCTTATACTGCTAGCAAATCTTACTTTTGCTTTGACCTGAATTTCACTGTCCTTAATTTCTTCATACATAGGAGTTAACCTAAATTCTAGACAGTAACAATAATAACCCCAAACTTGTAGTACCCTTATATCTACCAAGAGCAAAATGTCATAAATGTGGTACCCTTACACAGTTGAGTTAACCCAGCTATTAAAATAATAACAGAAACATTGACATACCTTAACAACATGGATGAATCTCCAAATGTAAAGAGTGACAGAGAATAAACAAGTCTAGCACTCCATATGAGCTGCTGTGAATTCTATGTAATTTTTATTTTAGCAGAAAGATAACAAGTAGGAATTTGATTCTGAGTCCAGGGTGACTGGTTGCAGTCATGCTGCAAAATGAGGGTGCATCTTCCAGTGAGTATGTACTCATTGGGTACACCCACTCTTGTTCAATAGGAAACTCCCACTGGATGGGACCAGCTCTGTTCAACTCCTGTCATTTATCTCTCCGTGCCTTCCTTCATACAGAGAACAAGCACTCACTTAAAAGGACTTTCTCACGCACAATCCTGCATCTGAAAGAAGAGCAAGAGCTAGTTATTTCATGAAATTTTTAGGCAAATGGATAGAACTAGAAAATATCATCTGGAATGAGGTAACACAATCACAAAAGAACATACATGGTATGCACTCCCTGATAAATGGATATTAGCCCAAAAGCTCAGAATACCCAAGATACAATTCACAGACCTTTTGACGCTCAAGAAGAAGGAAGACCAAAGTGTGGATACTTAGAAGGGGGAACAAAATACCCACAGAAGAAGATACAAAGTGTGGAGCAGAGACTGAAGGAAGGGCCATCCAGAGACTTCCCCACCTGGAGATCCATCCCATATATAGTTACCAAACCCAGACACTATTTTTGATGCCAAGAAGTGCTTTCTGTCAGGGGCCTGATATAGCTGTCTCCTGAGAGGCTCTGCGAGAGCCTGACAATAACAGAGGTGGATGCTCTCAGCCAACCATTGGACTGAGCTCAGGGTCCCCAATGGAGGAGCTAGAGAAAGGACTGAAGGAGCTGAAGGGATTTGCAGCCTCATAAGAGGAACAACAATATGAACTAACCAATACCCCCAGAGCTCCCAGGGACTAAACCACCAACTAGAGTACACATGGAGTGATCCATGGCTCCAGCATCATATGTATCTGAGAATGGCCTTGTGGGGAATCAATGGGAGGAGAGGTCCTTGATCCTGTGAAGGCTTAATGCCCCAGTATAGGGGAATGCCAGGACAGGGAAGCAGGAGTGGATAAATGGGTGGGGAAACACCCTCTTAAAAGCAGGGGGAGGGGAGATGGAATAGGGGGTTTTCAGAGGGGGAAATCAGGAAAGGGGGTAAAATTTGAATTGTAAATAAAGAAAAAATCTAATAAAAAAAGAAGAAATGAAAATAGTGATATAAGGTCAATTGATTCATTAGGTAATTATTTATTTGAAATGATGATGTTCAGGCTATAAATATCAATAGTCGCATTAAAATGCTCTATTGTGGAGAGTTTTGAGAACTTTTTGTGGGGTGGTAACTAGAAAGCATGAGCACTGTTGTCATAGGAACACTGAACCTGCATGGGTAGAGCTCTACCTGAGTCAAAAAGCTGCATTAGATACCCATGCTGAAGTGTATTACCCTACTCCTGCCTTTCCTTCTCACCTCTTTTTGGTATGAACCAGTTCATTTCCAGATTGTGCCCTTTTTGGGGACAGCTACCTTGCACTTAACTATCTGAGCTCCCCAACATCAGTTTTAGGCACCATGGGTTAGAAATATTTATTTTTTAAAAGCCATGAGTTTTCAATGAGCCTTGTAGTACAATTTTGTTTCAGTCTCATGATTAGCCTTGGGAATACACTAATGTGGCATGAAACCCTGTCTCCACAACACAAGCCACAGCTAGAAAAGAATATTCTTATAGAAAAAGTATATTCAGTGAGAATGTCTGGTACTGCTCTATCAAAATACCAGTCTAGTGTTAACTGTTGTTTTGATTTTTTTTTTTTTGACACAGAGTTCTACCATGTAGGCCAAGCTGACCTTAAACTTGAAGCAGTTTCTGCCTCCTGAATGAAAAAATTACAGGTGTGTTCTGCTATCCCTACTTAAGCCTGTGGGATTTGTATAGAAAAAACAATGTATTTGCCATAAGTCTGCAGATTGAAACAGCCAAGAGCAAAAAACCAGCAGGCCTTGTTCTAGAGAGGGTGGATGTAACATGGAAACTTATTGCCACTTTTGCACAGGAGGAAGAACACTGGGTCCTCACATGGTGGAGGTAGAAGGACAGTAGAGACAAATGCTATTGCATGAAGCCTCTTTCATGATAGCCCTTGTGGCCTTACCACCTGTACTGGCTAGTTTTGTGTGTCAAGTTGACACAAACTGGAGTTATCACAGTGAAAGGAAGTTTAAGGAGCCCCCCCCCCCTTTGAGGAAATGAGAAAATGATTACATGAGATCCAGCTGTAAGGCATTTTCTCAATTAGTGATCAAGCAGGGAGGACCCATTGTGGGTGGTGCCATCCCTGCACTGGTAGTCTTCTGTTTTATAAGAAAGCAAGCTGAGCAAGCCAGGGGAAGTAAGCCAGTAAGCAATAATCCCTCCATGGCCTCTGCATCAACTCCTGCTTCCTGACCTGCTTGAGTTCTCATTCTGACTTCCTTTGGTGAACAACAGCAATGTGGAAGTGTAAGCTAAATAAACCCTTTCCTCTCCAACTTGCTTCTTGGTTATGATGTTTTGTGCAGGAATAGAAACCCTAAGGCACCACCCTTCCATGTTGTCACACTGGCCATTACATTTTAACACCTGAAGCTTGGTGGGAACACATCCAAATGGCAGCAAATGGTAACAGCATAAATACAAACAATTACAATTAGTAGAGTTGCTTAAAGAATAGGCTTAAGTTTTGTGTAGAAACATTTTCCATCACATACTCACTGTCCAGGTTGGCTTTTGTCACCTTGACACAAGTCTAGACATGTCTAGGAAGAAAGGAATTCTTAATTGAGAAAAATGTCTCCCTAAGATTAGCTGGTACATTCTAGAGGGTCCCCACCACTACCTCCTCCTCCTGTTGCCATTCTTTCTTCTGGCCCTCAGGGCTTCAGTCCTGTTCCCTCCATCCAATACCTGATCAGGTTCCCCTCTTCCCCTCTCTCCCCTTTCCCACCCAGGTCTGTCCCTCCATCCCCCCTTCCCTATATACCAGAGACCTGAAAGGTGAGAGACTCTCAGGACTCAAAGGGAGGGACCTTAGATGAAATGCCCTACAGTGGAGAGAGGGAACTTGTAGAGCACACCTCCAATAGAAAAACAGAACATCAAGTAAGAAATGAAGTTGTCATCCCACAGCCCAAAACTCTGACCCATAATTGTTCCTGTCTGAAAAAAACAAAAAAACAAAAAAAAAAACAAAAACTGCAAGGACAAAAATGGAGATGAGCTTGAGGAACAGGAGGCGCGGCAACAGGCCCAAATTGAGATCCAGCTCAAGGGGAAGCCCTAAGACCTGATGCTACTACTGAGGCTATGGTATACTCACAAAAAGGGGCCTATCATGACTGCCCTCCAAAAGACCCAACAAGCAGCTGAAAGAGTCAGATGCAGATATTTACACCCAACCAATGGACGGAAACTGCTGACCCCTGTAGTTGAATTAGAGAAAATCTTGAAGAAGCTAAGATGAGGGCGACCCTATTGGAGGACCAGCAGTCTCAACTAATCTGGACCCCAGAGATCCCTTGGACACTGAGCCACCAACCAGGCAGCATACTCCAGCTGATATAAAGCCCAAACACATACACAGTAGAGGACTGCAGGGTTTGGTCTCAGTCAGAGAAGATGCACCTAACCCTCAAGAGACTGGAGGCCCCAGGGAGTGGGGAGGTTTGGTGGGGTATGGATATCCTCGTGGAGATCAGGGGAGGAGGTATGGGACATGGAACAGTCAAAAAGTGGACCAGGCTGGACCAAATGGTAGAAAGCCCCTGTCAGTGGCAAAGCTCTCCTTCTATTATCATGAGTTTATAATTACATATCTCTGCTCGTCTGCCTCTTGCTGTTGTGCTCCCACATTTACTCAGGTCCCTTGGCATCTAGATACCGCTGTAGGTTGTTTTGACAGATGGCATCTGATTCCATTTTAATATATATCATGTTTTTAGCATTTATTGCTGTAAGAATGTCCATATATATATATATATATATATATATATATATATATATATATATGTCTTTTGTTTCTACTCCTTCCTACATTAGACTGCAGAACAGAAATGATTGATTGAATAGTAGGTGCTCCCCTCCAGATCAGACATGTCCTCAGGGTGAAGTCATAGCTTATTCTAGTAATAAATATGAGTTATTCCTACCTAGAAGTACCAGATTGATAGCTAGCTGTCACCTTTAATTACCAACTGGCTGGATTAAATAGGTTACCCTCACTGAGAAACATTTTTAAACTGTACGTATTTAGATTATTTTGTTCATATTCCAAAGTATAGTCTCTCTTCTCTCACATTCCACCAATGGTTTTTTCGAGACAGGGTTTCTCTGTAAAGCCCTGGCTGTCCTGGAACTCACTTTGTAGACTAGGTTGGCCTTGAACTCAGACTAGGTTGGCCTTGAACTCAGAAATCTGCCTGCCTCTGTTATATTTTCTTTTTAAAGGAATTATCTGTTTATTTGGTGTATATGAAAACATTTTAGCTGTCTTCAGACATACCAGAAGAGGGCATCTGATCCCATTACAGATGGTTGTGAGCCACCATGTGGTGACTGGGAATTGAACTCAGGACCTCTGGAAGAGCAGTCAGTGCTGTTAACCTCTGAGCCATCTCTCCAGCCACAGCCTTCTGGCTTCTAATGCTATGAACTCCTCCAACTCCCTGAGGACTTGGGGAGTCTGGAGAGTCCAATTATTCACACTTATAATTCTTCCAAATCGACTTTTATTCATCATTTGTTTAATAAAATTCCCACCTTTGTGCATATTGTTTCACTTTTCCTTAGGAGACATTAAAAAAAAAAAAAAAAGTACCTTTACAGCTCAGACAGCGCACTAACAATAGACCAAAGGACTGATTCTACCTAAGCCTGGCTTAAGGAACAAGCTTGATTGGGGCTACTCACAGAAGTATGGATGTAGATACTTACTGGAGCATGGATGGTGTAAAGATGCTCACATGGCTGAAAAACCCTGTACCAGCATGGTGCCCTGAAAACTGAATCACGGAGCTTTGTGAGGCTCAGGCCATAGAATAGTCTTCTCTCTTCAGCAATTGTTATTGCTCTCTGTCCTGTTGTTTGTTTGCTTGTCAATTTAAGCCAAGTTAAAGTTATCTGGGAAGAGGAATCTCAATTAAGAAAACGCCTCTATCATCAAATCACCTGTATGCAAGTTTGTAGTCATTTTCTTGATGAACGATTGACTTGAGAGGGCCCAGCCCACTGAGGGCAATGGTCCCGTGTGATATAAAAAAAATCAGGCTAAGCAAGTCAAGCTAGTGGGCAGCATTGTTCTACACTGTCTGCTTCAATTCCTACTCCAGGTTCCTGCTTTGAGTTCCTGTCCAGCCTTTTCTTCATGATGGACTATGAGGTATAAGATAAAAGAAACTCTTTCCTCCCCAAGTTGCTTTTGATCATGGTCTTTATCCCAGCAAGAGAAACCTAAAACTAAGATATCTTCATCACCATTAGGAGGGATCTTGTGAGTCTTGTAACTTTCAGGAGCTTCCTGAGTCCTCTAGGTTTTATTTGCTTCCTGGGATTTGCATATTTAATTAATTTCTGAGTCTGATAAAACTATCCCCTGGCAGGAATGTTTCATGGGAAACATCTATACAACACTCTAGCCTTCCTTCAGTATTTCTGGTTTTTCCACTAGGGCTTATGACCTCCTTAGTCATTGGCTTTTGTGTGGATAATGCACGCCTTTAATTCCAGCACTCAGGAGGCAGAGGCAGGTGGATTTCTGAGTTCGAGGCTAGCCTGGTCTACCAAGTGAGTTCCAGGACAGCCAGGGCTACACAGAGAAACCCTGTCTCAAAAGACCAAAAAAAAAAAAAAAAGAAAATGAGTATCTGACGTGAGCTCCCTACTGTCCCTACTGTAGAGTGAGCCTTAAATCCACACAGAAATTAGTCAGTTGTGTTTGCCACAGTTGTGTCACTATTTTACAAGTAGACATATCTTATCTGGCATTCTGGCTACATGCTACACATGATCCATAACTTATAATAATTGTCTACGACAACTATTCCCCATCAGAAATAATAGTGCCTCTTAGCATCATGAAAAATATCCATCAGGGAGAAATCCTCAAGTTGAGCCTTAGCCCAGTTTCTCTGTGCATGATAAGTATGTACTAATATCTCTTTTGTAATAAGGCTTACTCTTTGTTTCAGGCATGTATATGATAGTAGTGTCAATAGTCTTTATGATTTGAGGAATCTCAAAAGCCTTCCTGGTAACAACTCACAAAGAGGTTTCCCACCCTTGCCCCTAGGATTTTCACTCCATAGCAATGTCTTTTTCCACTCATATAGAATCTCTCACCAAAACTCTTTTATTTCCTCTTCTTCATTCAAACTCTTAACTGTGCTGTGTAGTGTTATTCCAGACACTTAAAAATATCTGTAAGACACTCAAATATTAGCATTATGTAATGAAACATTTCAGGACAGGGTCCAGGATCTCTGACGGCATCTACCATCCATCTTACATAAATACCAATTGGACTTTGAAATAATAACAAAGAAATATTTGCAAGTTTTGTTATTGTATGGAAAGATCACTATCAATCATTTTAGAAAAAAGCCATATTATGGGGCTATACAGATGGCTTAATGGTTAAGAACACTTCTGCTCTTGTACAGGACCCAGGTTCAGTAGATAGCATCCACATAATTACTGACAACCATCTGTAACTCTGGCTCCAGGTTCATACCACCCAAACTTTCTTCTGGACTTCACAGCATCACACATGCACATAATAAGTGTACATATTTGTAAACATACAAACAAAATAATAATTTATTAAGAAAAAGAAAAGCAGTAATTGAGATATGGGGAGCAAGCACGAGGATCTGACATCATTTTCCCAAAGCCTATGTTAAAAAGCTGTGTGTTGAAACTTGAAACTTTAATACCAGAGCTGATGAGGCAGATATCAAAGGATTCCTAGAGTTTTCTGGTTATCCAGCCTTGCCCAGTTGATAAACTGCAGATCCCAGTGAGAAACCTTGTCTCAAAAGAAAAGGTATGTGGCTCCTGAAGAAAGACACCCAAAGTTGACTTTTCTCTTCTACATGAATATAAATACCTGCTCCCATATAGCTGGACTAACATATACAAGTACATACCACCCACACATACAAAAGAGGAGTAATATTGGGATTCAATAGCATTAATGGGAGAAACTACCCTAGCTAGTCCTCCATAATTCACAGACTTGTGTGTGTGTGTGTGTGTGTGTGCCATTTGCCCTTTCTCATGCTGAATCCCTGCTACTACTATGGAGCCACTATGTATCTACCCAGCCAATTGTCCCATCAGAGTTTGCTGACCATTCTTGTCCTGCCTCAGGCACACTGTAGCTTACTGTGCCTGCCTCTGGAGCTAGGTAGATCTCATACACACTCGGCCAGCACTGTGGTCCTTGCTGTTGTATCAACCAAGCAGGGCCATATTGGCAATCGATCTCCATCTACAGTATGCCTTCTGGCAAGACAAAGATGTACACTGAGTATCCAGAATAACTCACAAGCCATAAAACAATGTTTATGGTTTTCATTGTATTCTTAATCATTTATGAACGTGCATTATGTTTGAGCTTTAAAGTCTTTTAGAACTTCAGCAGTATAGTGCTTGTCTTTCTGTCATCCTAAAACATACGTACACATCTGTATCCCTCTCAGGAAGTCCAAGCTGACACAACTCATGTTATGTTTTCCTTCCATGGATTTGGACAGATCTTTTGTCTGCTTCGACTTCTCATCTCTTCCTAGCTCAGGAAAATTGTATCCCATCATGGCACTCAGAAAAGCCACTAAAACCCCACGTCAGTCCAGAGGTCCATTCTGAGTTAATTTCTTAATTCTCCCGTGTGCACAGTCCTCTTCTATGTTCCACTCCCTCAGGAATAGGTGTCCTTCCTCTGTTATCTGCTGCTTCCTGATATTCATGGGGCTCTTAGCCAGTGAAAACCAAGTGTCCCATAGCTCTTATGAACAGGTCAATATTACTGTAAGAGATGGCAAGCCATCATATCCATTTTATTCTTCATTTTTCCAACACAATTTCCAACAGAGTTTTGTCTAAGTATGTCAATGCTGAAGTATAGTGGCTTTGAAAAAAATAGGACTTGCCTAGCATGTGAAATGTACTAGACTTAATGCACAGTTTAAAAAACATTAACTTATCAGTTAAATAAGGCAATACAAGCAAACAGCAAACCCTGATGCTGCTCTGTATAAGGAAACATCATTCTTAGGCTTCTGGAAACTGTTTTTCTAGATGGAGTATGGCCAAATGGTCAAAGTTATGGTTTATTACTTCATGGATCTAGCTTTAATATTTACTCCAAAAATTGACTTTCAAGCATCAGTCAGTGGAACACTGATGTAACTGAGCACTTAGGAGGTAACAGAGTTCAAGGTCAAGAGTTCAAGGTCATTCTCAGCTCCTTATTAAATCCAAGGCCAGTCTGGCTACAGGAGAGAGAGACAACACCTGTTCAGGGTCCTTAAACTCTAGGAGCTGGTCGAAAAGAATTGGGGAAAAGGTCAAACAGACAGACACAAACAGGTCCCTCGCAAACGTCAGCCTTGACTGACTGCTGGATGAGATTGAGAGATACCTGGGAAGTCTTTGTGTCTGTGAGAACATTTTTCAGAGAGGATTCACTCAGGGGAGACTTGCCTTGCATGTGAGCAGCACCACCTAAGTGATCAGAGGCTCAGAGGAGATAAAAGTGGAAGCGAAAGCCGGCCAGGATATACAGAGCCAGTCTTCCTTGGTGAGCCCAGCTGCAGCGCAGTTATCAGCCAGGAACTATTGCCTAATATCAGGGACTCTCCAGGGAGCTGGAAGCCCATCGGAATCACACTGGGGCAGCGTCATCCATACCCCTGTCCCAGAGATTTCAACTTCTTGAACCAAGCAGTTACTGGCTTCCCTTGATCTCCACTCTGCAGATGATCATCACAAGGTTGTCCAATCTCTGATCACGTGAAGTAATCTAATAAACCCCCTCTTACAATTGTCTATGGCTTCTATTGGTTCTATCCTCTAGAGAGTCTTCACACAGATGTTTAACAGCCTTTCAAGTCATTCAAATTATCCTCAATAAGATGTAAAACTCTTAAAATGAGACTTATGAGGATATAACTGAAGACTTTTAATCAGAAAAAAATGACTTAATAAAACCCGAGGGTTTTTTTTTTTTTTTTTTTTTGTAACTTCTTTGGTTAATAGATAAATATTGGATTGTATGTGAAAATAACAAGATTCAAAGAGAACAAATAGGAGTCGACTATATTAACCTATTAAGAGTGAATGCGGTCCTGGGAAATAGCCATAGCATGTATGATGGGGATGAGAAAAGTGAATTGATTCAAGAGACAGCTAGGAGTCATATTAAAATGCAGGAATTGACTAAGTATGGATAAATGGAAAAGGAATATAGGGGCTTGCTCAGAGAGTAAAGTCTTGGGAAATAGTGTACAGTAGATTGCTGACAAGCTAGAAGTGGGATGGGGACATTTGTACTTACCTGGCAGGTTCTGCTTGGGGCACACTGTGTATCTGTTTGTGGGGCCAATAAAGACATGTTTCATCAGTTGATGAAGATACAGGCTTGATGTTCAGGAGAAAGAGCTGACCAGAAAATGAAGATGAATGCGTTCTCACAGAGCCCTCATAGGTCCCTGTGTCCTGTGAAAAGGGTGCTCACAGCATAGCGAGGGACTCAGTTTCAGCCAAAGGGCAGAGGGAGAGCTACAGGGAAACTCTACACAATTCCTCAAATTCTTTTTATTTTGACATTAAAACCAGCACATAAAAGATGCTTTAATACTGAGTTGACATATGAACTCAATCACAAATATGTTAATTGAATCACTAATTGGATTCCAATGATTTACCATCACAGCCGGAGTCACAGTAACAGTAACAGACAGGTTTTGTACAGGATAGGAAATCTGCAAGGGGCATAAAGACTTCGCAACATCCTTCTACTAAGATCTTAAGCAAAGTATCTTACACATAAAATGTAAAAAACTTATCTTCAGATGACTGTACAGAGTCCAACAGAAAAGGCTATACTTTACAGTTCTACGACATATTTCAGACAGCAGTGTATCAGGTGGACTTCCCATTTCACCTTATATTTATTCTTTTCTTCTGGTGTTTTATTCCCTTTCTGTACTCTAGAAGAACAATTCACTTTGAGACCAATCTTTTATTTCCACACTGAAAGGAATTTAATAACAGCCAAAGTCTGAGATTTAAATATATATACAAAATTAATATCATAACTAAATATTAGACTACATCAAATATTTCTAAATTGTGAGGAATATACTCACAGATTCTGCCATATTTACAAAAAATATGCCTACACTGAAACGTCAGCATCCAGAAAAGTGCAACTATTTTAACATCTCATTTTTCTTACTTTTCTGTGTGAACAAAATAGAGTTTTAATTATCTTTGGTTGGGTACCTTTGAAATAAAAGCTATATTCATAAAACCATTAAATAAACATTTCTAATGCTTCCCTATTTATAGATATGCTTTTGTTTTGTATATATATTTATGTTACCAAAAATATAGTCATTTTAAAAAGAGAAAACTTACGTGAAATTTTTGAAAAAACAATTGCAAAGTGGAATAAACTCAGTTTTGGAGATTTCTTACCAAATGGGTTCACTTTAGTGAAATTATATTTTTACTTAACTTAAATTGGTCTATTGAGGATGAACTCCAAAGAAGATAATTCTACAGTTCTGTAAACATGTTAGAGTTGTGGTGGAGGGGGTCAATTTTCTACAACTAAACTCAAATTGTTACAAAATTATGTATTAGTCTGATTAATTTTTAGTGTGAACTTTGTTTGCTCCCATGCAGGAATGGTAACAAAAGTTGTATGGTTCCAAAAGGCTTTAGCAATTAGCTAGAAACAGAAGAGCTGAGTTGCTTACTTGTCATCAAACAGTATTTACCTAAAGCAGGAATGGCTAAAACAAGAAATAAAGCAATTGTTTTCATTCCTTTTCAGTATGATAGTTTCAGATTTTGATTCTGAATTAATAAACAAACTTTCAACAGTAGAGTGTTTGATTTGAAGAACAACTAATTGCTCACTGAGTATATAAGGATCTCTCCCATCTTTGCCAAAACATTACTTGTATAGCAAATGTGTTTACTCACCTCCTTAGGTAGCAAGCCATGTTTACCTATAGTATTCTCATTTGGGTTTCATCTTAGGAAGGACAAAAAAACCAAAACACCCTAACAGAGAGCCTGTAGCTCCCTAGGGAAATTTGAGTTGTTTAGCAGATTTTCATCAAGTGATGAGGGAGCCTATAGAGTCCACAGCATGCCTGATGCAGATCCCACTGTGCTCTCAGAGATAACACTTACTTCTCCCTTTTAACCATGCTGGTACCAACTCCTTGTTCTGGTTTCCTTCCCTCCTCTATGCATAATTCAACCTACCATCTAAGCATCAGTAATCAGAAGGTTGTGCCACGGCAATCTGTTTATTTTTACCTCATTCTGCCAGCCAGTTTTCCAGAAATAATACCGCTGGGGCTTCCATTCTGTTGCTTTTGAGTCAATACAATGGGAGGTCTGCATGCACTGACCAGAAAACCTTCCCTAACCAGGTTGGCAGCTCTGGTCAAAATTCACCCATGTACTTTCACACCCGCGTCCTTACACATTGGTAGCCTCCGAAAAAGAGTCAGTGGGGCCACTGTTCTTTTTGACTTCCAGGTTCTTTTTAGCCTTGAAGGTCATGGACACCTCCGAGTGAATGGCATCCAACCTCTGCTCACAGCGGAAGGCTGAGAGGAAAGCTTTTCTGTAGTTGCTGTTCATCCAGCCATAGAGAAGGGGGTTGGCAAAGGTGGAGCACATGGCGATAATGTGGAACACGGTGAAGATGAGTTTGTACTCCTTCAGATCCAGGACATGGCTGTCGATGTCCACAGCGAGTTGGAAGGCGTGGAGGGGCAGCCAGCTGACTGCAAACACCACTACCACGCACACCAGCATTTTGGTCATTTTGTGCCTTCGCTGATGGTAATGGTCACTTGCAGCTCCAGGACTGACGTGGTTCTTCAGCTTACTCCAGATACGGGTGTAGGAGAACGATATGATGCCCAGAGGCAAAACGTAGAGGATTAGCAGGGTGGAAAGGCTGTAGATTGTACCATACACACTCTTCTCTTCCCCAGGCCACTTCTCGGTACAGGCCACAATCTCAAAGTCAGGAATGATCTCAATCAGGGAGTACTCCCGGAAGATGGCCAGTGGACTTGCCAGCAGAGCACTGATGCCCCAGGCCAGGCCAATTATCAGGAAGCTGATCCTCTTGGAGATCTTGCTCTCCAGGTGGTAGACAATGCAACGATGGCGGTCCAGAGCAATGACTGTCAAAGTTATTGTGGACACTTGTACTGCCAGACCCTGGGCATAGGGCACCAAATGGCATAAGACTGGACCCATTTTCCACTCTCCCATCAAGGTATAGGTAAGTGTGAATGGCAGGCACAGGGTGTTCACCAGAAGATCCGCCACAGCCAGGTTGGCAATAAAAAAGTTGGTTACTGTGCGCATGCTCTTGAATTTGATTACCACATGGATTACTAGGGAGTTGCCAACTACCCCTAGCAAGATGATGGAGCAGTAGGCCAATATGAGGACCACCTGTACCTCGACCAGTTTGGTGCTGTCTATGAGCTCCGGCTCCGGATCAGGGGGCAACTCACCTCTAGGAGTGGTGTGCCCTGGCCCATAGGGCTCCACCTTCACTTCTACAGTTTGATTCTCATCTGCCTCTGCACCTACTGGGCCCATCTTCAGAACCAGTTCCCTTTCACTTGGCCTGTAAATGGCACAAGAATCTATAATAAAAATGACATAAAAAAGTTAGTGAAACAGAGAACCATTCTAAAGGATTGATTTCGTTTAGACTGAGCTCCCCTGGATAGTTGTGTCCTGACTCATCACACTGCAGATCTTGTAAAAGCTTGATGAAGCAAATCCTTTACATAAGTCTACTAACAACTAGGGATGGATGAACTCAGGAATTCAAAATATCTATGGTCATGACAAAAACACACTTTCCTATTAGAGAGAGAAAACAGTTCCACAATGAATGAGATCAAATACATTCCATTTTAATGCAAAAGGAATGCAATAAAGTCTATCAATTTCATAATTGCTGTGAAGTCAACAAATTAACTTAAAGGAAAGTGTCACCCACTCAATTGTTTGAAATGTGTACATACACAGCCCAAGATGTAACAAAGGGCAGACATTTGCATGTGCTGAGCACCCGATCTTTGGGAGATTAAAATAAGGCAGAACAGCTGGACTCTCACACAGCCCTTTTCCCTTTCACTTCTTGTGCACATACTTCTCTCTCTCTCTCTCTCTCTCTCTCTCTCTCTCTCTCTCTCTCTCTCTCTCTCTCTCTCTCGTATGTGTGTGTGTGTGCGCGTGTGCGTGTGCGTGCGTGTGTGTGGTGTGTGTGTGTGTGGGGGGGGTTAGGTGCACATCTGTGTCTGTAGTCAGAAGTAACCCTCAGGTATCATTCCTCAGGCGCCATCCACATTGTTTTTTGAGACAGGGCTTCTAACTGGTCTGGAAGTCACCAACTAGGATGGTATTTCTAATCAATGAGCCCCACCGATCCAACTTGTTCCACATTATTGTGTGATTGTATGTGTTTTGTGTGTGTGTGTGTGTGTGTGTGTGTGTGTACACATGTGTTTCTGTGTATGGTATGTGTGAATGGCTGTGATTGCATGTGTGTGTGTGTGTGCAGGGTGTATGTATATATGTTTGTGAGTGTGTTTGTGTGGGTGTGTGTATATTTGTGAGTGTGTGTATATGTGTGTGAGTGTGTGTGTGAATGCTAGCACGACAAGCACACTGTTCTTTGGATTTTTGGCTAGGCCAGCTGATGCTTAAAATGGAACCGTGTGCAGAGGTGTTGCTTTGTTTAATGGTTTGAAAGTAACTTCCCGCACAACATAGAGCAGAATACTACCAAGGTACTACGTTAAAAACATGCCCAAGTTTAAACTTACCCCAAAATTCTAAACGGAGAAGTTTGGGACCTTTCTCTTCTACCATACACTGCTGAATTTCCCTGCCTGTGTGATCGCCTGCACCCAATAAATTAAAGCCCTTAAAACTTAAAAAAACAGATAAGCATTCTAGGTTTTCTTGTTTCCTTGAGCTCTCCTATGTTTACAAGGTCTCTGTCTTTGCAGGGGTGAGTGATGGAGCAGAATTTATGCAAATAGGCAACCAATGACTGGTTCAGGTTGAGAGCCATGCCATGAGAAGGAGCCCACCTCAACACTATTGATAATATTCTTCTATACTTGCAGACAGCATTCTAGCATAAATGTAGTCAGAGGGGCTTCACACAGCAACTATTAGAAGCTGATGCACAGAGCTACAACCAAGTATTGAATGGAGCATGGGGAATCCTATGGAAGGATGGGGAGGGGGGAGGACAGGCAACCAGGGGCTCAAGGACAACTAACCTAGGCCCCCAGGGCTCAAGGAGACTAAATTGCCACCTAGAGAGCACTCATGGGGCAGACCTAGGCCCTCTGCACTTATGTAACAGCTGGGAGGCTGGGTTTTCATAGGACATTCCTAAAACAGGAACAGGGGCTGTCTCTGACCACATCGCCTGCCTTTGTATCCCTTTCCCATAACTGGAATGCCTTGTGCAGCCTCAGTTGACAAGGATGTGCCTAGTCTTGCAGAGGCTAGATATGCCAGGGCTGGTTGGTGTCTAGGGGAGGACTCCTCTTTTCTGGGGAGAATGGATAGATGGGGAATGAGGTGAGAGAGAGGGAGTGGGAGGAGAGGAGAGGAGAGGAGGGAGAGGATGTTGTGATCCAGATGTAAAGTAAATAAATATATCAGTCAATAAAAATTCTGAGAAAAATTAGGTGATATAAAATATGTAAGAATATTCTGAATATTTCAGAAATATTTCTGGAGACTGATGTTAAAGTTTTCTAATATGATATGATATGATATGATATGATATGATATGATATGATACAATAACATATAAAGGCTAAAATAAAGCAGATCCCCCAACTAGGCTGCCTCTCCCCGCCCCTTCTCTCTCTCACCTGTCTCTTATCATCATTTCTACTGCACTGGTTTTGTTTAGCTCAGTTTCTAATCATCATTATCCCCTAAGCTAAGCATTTTAAAACAAATTTTCGAGCCTTAATTTTTTTTTTCTTTTTTTTTTTTTTTTTTTTTTTTTGCTGTTTTCATTTGTCAGTTCATTAGCCAAACAGGAAAGGCAAGGGCAATTCACCATGGCGGTACTGTAACATTTACTGGAACACACATTCAACAAGTCTTTGTAAATCTGTATCCTGAAGGGAGACGCCTGCTGGGTGTTAAGACATAAGGTAATAGCTCTACTAGAGTGCTTAAAATAATACATTTGCATTGACTATGAATTCCCTGTTATGTGTATAAAAACACCTAGATTCAATACACTAGTGGTGATACCTAGTGAGTACACTCACAAACGACTTCTGCACTTAATTCATAAGAGCTTTTAATAAGTTTTTAATCAGTCATAATAGCATCTACTACCATTGGTAGATGAATCTTGCTTATTGAGCTCACAGCCAATGCTGGCTGGCTCCATTGCCCTTGCTCCACTTCCCATCGTTCTGTCCTACTCTGAACCACTGAGCTGCACAGGACCCTCCCTCACTTTCATGCTCCCACTTAATCAGGATCCTGGTTGGGTTGAATCAATGGAAGGCACTGGGAGGGAACTACAAAGCAGGAGGCATGAGGAGAGCTGGCTCAGTGAATAAAGAGCTTGCCATGCAAGTGGGAAGATATGAAAAGAGCCCATGTATAGCTGGTAGCTTAGTGCACAGCTATAATGCAGCTCCTTTGACAGACAGGAGAATTCTCAGAAGCTTATGGGTCAGGCATCCTGGTGGGCGTAGAGACCCTGTCTCAAAGAGAATCAGGGTGATGAGTAAAAACCTAGGCCTGGGGTTGTGTCCTCACCCCTGTATGTATGCTGTCATACCTGCACTTGCACACATGGATGTATGCATACATACATACATACATACATACCCTAATTACACATCATATATGCCCTATACACATTCATATATACCATACACATACATACATATATACATGCATGCATACATACATACATACCCTAAGTACATATCACATATGCCCTACACCCACACACATACATACATACATATGTACCCCACACATACACCACACCTGCACACATACACATACACACATACACCACACCCGTACTTGCACACACTTATACATATGAACATGCATGAACACATATACACATAAAACTACACACATACATACTATATACATATAAATAATTTTAAAAAGAAAGCTGCGTGGAGAGATAGCAGAAGGAAGGAGGAGCCCAAGGCTTCTAATTCCTCTCTCTGTACCCTAGGTATGCCTCAGCAGCTCTTCTGTGGCCTTGATTTCCACAGGGTAGACCCCTTGTGATGGTTTCCTGTGGATGGAGCTGTTTTTCGAACCTAGGTCACACTGCCTCTTCTCTATGTCCCTTAGGTTTAAGGTAGTAACAAGGTATTATTCTTGTAATCTCAAATTGGCCTAACTTTCAGTCTTCATTCCCCCACCTCTTATATAACCATATCTGTTCATGGATTTCTTCGAGTCTACATCCCTGAATGGAATTTTTTGGTTCATGATATGCTCAAAACACATTTTTATTTGCTTTCTCACTAAAATAAATCTCAGCTCCTTAGTGTGGTACTCAAGGCTTGCTGACATCCCTGCAGACGCCCTGTCCTGATTCCCCCTTGACATCCCAATACACATCTGCTCCTCTGTCATACTGAATGGCCACCAAATTGAGAACAGGCTTCCCCATGCGGTGAACTGAGGACTCTGTCTTTCTCCTGGTCATCCAGAAGGTTCATTCTCACTTTTTATCACTGCCCACAACACAGGCCACAATGTGACTGTTCCAGTTAACCGACCTAGGACAGCCATCTCTAAAGACCCATTGTTTAATCTCACAGTGCACCATCTGGTACAGTAAAGCTACTCAATGATTGGACAAAAGCAATACAAAGCTAAATGAGAATACAATTTTACTAATAACTACTGCCACCTTTTAAATGCAAAGTATAATTTCAATTCCCTTCATTACTAAATGTAAAAACACAAATGATCTCTTGCCTTGCCATAGCAGCCTCAGGTTTGTCTGCTTGTTCTTAGTCTCGTACCTGCTACTTGCTTCTTCAAGAATTTTGCCCTAAGACCTTATTAATTCAGTTCCTGATTACAACCTCTGAAATTGCCTGTCAGTATGTTCCACACAGAATTCTTTTTCTCAAATGCTCATATCTCCCCCTGACCCTGCTACACACACACACACACACACACACACGCACACGCACACGCACACGCACACGCACACGCACACACACACACACACACACACACATACACACACACACTCCTAGGGGCCTGGGAACTTTCTGTGTGTTTTCCTTTGCTGTTACACTGGTGCATTCTATACAAGTCAACATAGATTTCAAACAACATGTTCCAGGGATGCCAGCCCGGCTGCCCATTATGAAAACATGGCATTTGAACCCTGGCCCCTTTAATTGGCTGCCCCCTTTTCCCTAGCTAAGAGTCTGACTTCATGGAGCAGTTACTCAGACCATCCATGTCCACCAGAGTTGAGCAGACTTCCAAAAGTTGGAGTTTGAAGGTGGCACAGACGAACTAGTGTAAGCGCAGATGTAAGGGCACTGGGAAGAGAAGCACATTTGATTTATTGACTATTCCCCCCCCCACACACACACACACTTTTTTTTCTTTTCAATCACATTTTCTTCCCTCTGAAGTCCTTTCACTGGAGCCCTACAGCCCCTCTGCAGGAATGGCTATCCATCTGCAAGCTACTACCCTGTGAACACTCTGAGCTGCACTTAGGCACAGTACTAGCCCTGGGCTGGGCAAAGCACTACCCAGGACACAGAATGTATCATTCACAACAGCACTTCTGGAAAAGTAGAAGAGTGAAAGAGAAGCTGAGGGTAGACACTGCCACGCGTGACACTCCAGAGGTCCCCAATCAAGCCAGAAAAAGGAAAGGGGGAGAGCCTTTCCTTGAAACAAGGCAAGATGAGACATTCAGGTTATTCAAGAAATTCAAAACTATGAATGGTGCTGATTTCTTGAACAGGTGCCCCTTTACTGAGTTTGTCACAGAAGCACTTAAGTGTAGAATGGGAAACGATGGGCTTTTCTCCTTCTGGAGCTCTAGGTGCTTTCTTTAATAAGCCTGGAAGCTTCTCCTACATGCTTGAACTACATGCTGAAATCTCTGGGGTTGCAAGTTATTCTGAGACAAAGTCACTCCAGGTGGGCAAAGTGTGACATCCCTATCTAGCCCTCCTTCTAGTATTGTTTTCCCAGGGAAAACCCCCAAGCTCCATGCTACAAACCATAGTTGCCTGCACCTGTTGGATCTTCTGTGAGGGGAGGTGGGTCTTTAACAATGCTACATACAAGGCATGGTTGTTAGCTTAGGTAGAGATGGATGGATCATTTGAAAAGTCAGCGAATGCTTCTCTTTCCTGTATTTGTGCTTCCTGTCTTTGACAGTAGTGTAGTCTCTTACATGCCTCTGAGATTTTAGTGATTAGTCTTTACTAAGAATGGCATTTAAATATTACTGCCCCCCACCACCACCACACTCCCCATGCCACACAATCATAGACTTCTACTAGTAACTGATCCCATCTTGGGGAAATGAATGGAAGCCTAAATAAATCTTTATTTTTGAACAGCCTTAGAAAATCCCACATGATCTTGCACTTCAGAAAGTGCTTGAGTTTTAAAGAGGGGGCAAAACCATATCTTACTGTCTCATACCGTAGTGTTCAATCAAGGAACAGTCTATAACCTTCAGCAGAAAAGAAGAAGTCCAGCAAAAGAAGAAAAGCGAAGTGGTACTAGCCCACCTAGTTCCAGTGTTCCACTTAATGCCTGGAGGGGTGGGAGGCTCCCCTTAGAAACACCTCCCCATGCCCTCTTACCCCTGACAGGACCCAGGGATCCTCTAGGGCTGTTCATGATCTCAGAAGGAGAACTGGAGTTTGAACTTACTTACTGTATTGGCTCTTGCGTTTCTTCTCAGATGAGGAATCCAGGAATTTGCAAACAAGGGATTATCTAAACAGCCAGTCCGGAGACAGTCCTGGGAGGCACCCAAAGCAGGTCCGATTTGGTGTGAGCCAGCAAGTGAGAGCAGAAGCAGGAGCGGCAAAGCAGAACAGCTGCAATGCTGTCCCTGCTCGGCTTCTCCATGGACCTCTAAAGCCACTCGATCAGGGACCCCGAACTGCACAGCGCAGAGTCCGGAGTAGGAGTGGGTGGGGAGGGAGGAGGGTCAGAGATGGAGATGGAGAGGAACGCCGCCCTGGAAGAAAAGGACACCGGTACGGGAATTGCGGAGCAAGGGAGTGAGGCAGATAAGTTCCCGGTGGCCAGAGACTGGAGAATAGTGTCCTCCAACCTTGGTTGCACTCTAAGCACCGTAGCACCCCGTCGCTCGTCGCCACCACTCCCTGCAGCTGCTACTCACTCCACTTAGGAGTTCATCTAATCTGCAGAGGAAAGTGCAGGGCAGGGGCGAACCCCGATGCAGGGAGGGAGCTGTGGTCCCTAGCTATGTGAAAGGCGGCAGACACCGCAGGCTTGGGGGTGGGGTCTAGAGAGAGTTCCACACTTCAACGCCTGGGCTGGAGGGGCAGAATCCCACTCTGGGCTGGGAGTTTCCTCATGTAGAAAGGAAGGAGGAGAGTCAACTCCTCGCAGGAGCTGGATCCCAAGGACAAACAGCCAGCACGCCCTGCCACACAGCGCGGGCACAGGAACTGTGGCTAACACAAGTCCAATGCCTGGGGGTCCAGAAGCAGCAAAGCCCTGAACAGGTATTCCTGGAACCCTGTGCCTTCAGATCACAAGCCCGAGGTGTTGCTGTGTAACATTGGCAAAACTGTCCCTCAGAAAGAACGCAATGGGTCTTAAGACAGTATTTCTTTGTCTAGTTAGTTTACTTCAAAATTCTTCGCCTTTAGTTCTTGCACCATCCAAGATTGAGAGAGAGAGAGAGAGAGAGAGAGAGAGAGAGAGAGAGAGAGAGAGAGAGAGAGAGAGAGAGCAGGGAGACCAAGCCTTGGGAAATGTTCCTTGGGAGTGAAGCCCGCAGGCTGAATTATCTCGTAGGACTGAAAGAGGGCATGCAGGACTTCCCATCACCCATGCTGGAGGGCTGTTTCAACCTTACCCTGCAAACTCTTCATTCAAAGGCTGTCCTTCCACAGGTTTGCTACAAGTCTCTTTTCCTTCAGATTTTAAAGGGGGCAGTAGAGACTTGAAAGCCAGGAATCCAGGCTTGTCTCTCAGAGCTGCTCAAGTCACTTCACTGCATTAGATCACTCTTCTTGTTGTTTTCTTTTCTTTCTTTCTTTCTTTTTGAATTTATAAAATAAGGATGGCCACACTAGTTCTCAGAATGTCTCTGAAGGATGCAAAACAATGATTCGATTTAGATTAAGTATCTCTAAAAATAAAAGTTTGGTGGTTTTTGTTTTTGTTGTTGTTTTTGTTTGTTTGTTTTTTGGTTTTTCAAGACAGGGTTTCTCTGTATAGCTCTGGCTGTCCTAGAACTCACTTTGTAGACCAGGCTGGCCTCGAACTCAGAAATCCNCCTGCCTCTGCCTCCCAAGTGCTGGGATTAAAGGCTTATGCCACCATGCCTGGCTACTCAACCTATTTTTGAAAGACAAATACTCCCCCATGTAGTAATAATTACTCCTTCATTAGGGAACAGATTTTCAGTCTCGTGGCCACTGAAAGTCACACACCCTAATTATAGGTCATAAGACATATAGAATCTGATATCAATCATCAATTCATGTGACATCCATCATGCTAAAGAAGCTACCATAAAACAGCGTTACGTGGGCCTTTCAATTACCAGTACACAAGAGGCAGCAGGCCTTCGAGAAGCCATGATGTTTTACAGACTCTGCTTAAAGTCCTTCTTGTAAGCATTTTTTGGTTTAGGGAACTATCTCTTGTTCATACATATGCTTTCAGTTGAACAGATTCCTTTTATAAAGAAAGAGACACTGGGGAATGAGTAATCCTGTGGCTCACAGATGCTGGGAATTGCTCTGCCTCTGAGCCGCAGCTTCATACTTTTTGTTTGTTTGTTTGTTTGTTTGTTTGGCTTTGTTTGAAGACTGTGTCTTACTAAGTTGCCCAGGCTGGCCCAGTGTTCTCTATGTAGCCCAGGCAGGCCTTGAACCTGCTTAACCTCCTAAGGAGCTGGTGTTGTAGGCAGCACCATCAGGTTCAGCTTTCTGTGCTTCTTAATATTGGGAAGTTGAAGAAAGGTCTCCGTGTGTCTAACAAGTTCAACTTTTGAAAACAGAAGCAAATGGCCAAAACCAAGCTGATGAGCAGTGTTGCTGAACATAATGGTTTTGGAGGATTTTAACTGATTTTTCAGGCTGTGATTGCACAAAACACTCTTCTCTCATAGCAATGATTAACAAAAGCTTCTAAGCAACCCTTTCTGAAAACTTATAGGCATGCCAGCATCTTAAATGATTCACATGCTCCATACATCTCTGATCTATAATAATAACAAAGAACACCACTACTCAAGTCTTTCAATAAAGTACAGATCGGGTGAGAAGCAGATCTGTGAGGTGAAAGTCCTTTCACAGTGCAACCTACTATCAACACAGCTATGCCAACTTGTGACACTGCACAGTCAGGTTCTAAGGAAAGGCCTTTTAGGTACATGTGTTACAAGCTATAGGAACAACAAACTGCTCTGAGGAAGGACCCTCAGCCTGTGAAACTGCTGAACTAATGACAGTCCAGATGGAAACAGGACAAGATTATCAAACCAGATTCCTCTTTTGATGAGCAGTTCAGTTCTTTGGGCAGTTCCATACCTTTCCAGAATAGATGCCAACTCTTCTTCAGATAGGGAGAAGACAGAAACCCCCAAATGCCTACATAACTAGAGACAGCAGCAGCTGTGTGCTCCCAGGCTAGGTTGAGGAAGAAAGTGGTAAGAATGTACACAGCCTAAGAAATACATAGCGCATACAGGAACTGAAGGCAGAGGCCTGTTCTCAGGTTCCAATAAGATGACCTACAAAAACTACATTTAATATGGTTAGATCTCATTTTTTAAAAAAGAAACAAAATTTGTATTCTTAAAAACTTAGACCAGTGAGATGGCTCAGTAGGTTATTCAGGTATCACCCAACCTGACAACCTGAGTTAGACCCCAGCGGCCCCTCAGAGTGGAACGAGAGAATCTGTTCCTACACATTACCACTTAAGTCCATACACCCTACACACACACACACACACACACACACACACACACACACACACACACTTATACACATACACTGTACAAACATAACCTGCACACATAGCTACATGTAGACACACACACACACCCATACACACCCTACACACACTTGTGTAAATGTAATAAAGCATCTTCTGAAATGAAATGGTGCAAAGTGATGTCCTAAAAGCCAAAATTCACCAGGTAGAGGTGATGCACGCCTTTAATCCCAGCACTCGGGAAGCAGAGAAAGGCAGATTTCTGAGTTCGAGGCCAGCCTGGTCTACAGAGTGAGTTCCAGGACAGCCAGAGCTACATAGAGAAACCCTGTCTCAAAAAAAATTCCAGGTGAGCATATCAAAATAAATGAGATGGTAAGTAGACATAAAGGTAGAAGAAAGAAAAAAAGGACAGAAAATAGAGAGCAGTCCCCTATATATATGGGGGATATACTCAGAGACCTCTATAGAATTTCAGAAACCATGAGAAAGTTGACTAAAAGCTTGACACAGAAGGTCAGAATAACAATGGCTAATAATGAAATGAACAATTATAACAATAGAATGTAACAAAAGTTTTATAAACACATCTCCATCGGCTATCGCACTGTAGTTAACATGTTCTTGTGGGGATGTGAGGGACATCTCCGTCGGCTATCGTACTGTAGTTAACATTTTCTTGTGGGGATATGAGGGAACACATATCTCCATTTGGCTTATCTGAATCACATCACTATGGCACTTTGGGGCCATTGCTACAAAATAAAGGTTGCTTATCCACAAGAACTTCAACACTACCACAGTCATTCTCAGAAGGGAGGTGAGCACCAAGTGAAACACAGACTGCTAGCATATGTATTCTGGATACACTAGATATAAAAATGCCTCATAACCTGGGCAGGATAGATAGCATAAATATCTCATGATATTGCTCCAAATGACATGCAGTTTAAACTTACAAACTGTTTATTTGTGGAATGTCCCATTTAGTGGGAGGAAAACTGAAATAGTAGAAAGTAAAACCTTCAATAAAGGGCAGACTAGAGAGATATTTGCAGTAGAGACCTCCAGGGACCTTTAGTCTTATTGCCTCTGGTGTCATCTGAGTTCTAATAAATCTTCTCAAATGCTTAAATATGACTCCACAAAAATGTCCTCTACCGCACTGCCTATTCCTCAGAACATACAGATATCAAAGGCAGAGAGCCACAGTTTGACTGCCAGATGAACTAGCTTTCCACTGCTATAGTACATACAGGAGAAAACCATCCATGAAGTGGGCAGATGTATCCAGCTCACAGGTCTGCACCTTGGCCTTAGGAGGGGCAGCCAGTAATCATGGGTCATGGAGAAGAGCAAATCTATTGATTTGACCTTCTTACAGTAAGAGATAGGGAGCAGGGGGAGAGGAAGAAGGTAAGGATGACCCAGTGACATGCTCTCATGAGGAGAGGAAGAAGGTAAGGATGACCCAGTCACTGGGTCCTCAGGGTCTCTTCAGAGGCATGCCCCCATGCCCACAAGACTGGCAAACCCGCCTGGATCTCATTTTCTTTCCCCTCCCACAAGTCCAAGCCACAGGACATACCTTCAATATATGGTCCATTTAGAAGACCTTACAGACTTCCAACCCGACACCAAATGTATCATTTCCTTCTTATATGTAGTAGGACTGGTATTCCCAGGCAAACTGTGGCAAAGGACCTTTCAGTTAATGGAATAATCTAGATGTTTTAGACATTTTGGGTGAATTAATTTTAGAACAGTTTGTCATTTACAAAGAAAAGTTCAATAGCCTCATTATAGACACTTAGTTTATTGTACAAAGTAAATCATGGTACATTTGCTCCAGTCTAAAATTCATACCAAGAGCAACAGCTTCTCCCACATAGAAATAATTTCATTATTATTTTAGGTAGGAAAGTAATTTATAACCATGATAAAAAGTCAGCAATGACAAAGACAGGAAGTAAAACATCCTCTGTTCAGTAGATATTCTTCCAATATGGTAACACTTATCTGTCCTCTTCAATACACACACGGATATTGAGTACTCGATATAGGCAAGTGTGGGACTGAATCTTAATGCGATCTTAACTTGCATACTAAATTAAATAGCTATGCAGGGACAGTGTATGCTGTGGACATTATAGGTGTCACCCAGCATCCTTACCTTTGGAATAGGGGTATAACTTCTCATGACTAAGCTGATTTCTGTTTGGATGGTTGGTTGGGTTGGTTTGCTTTGCTTTTTCAAGACAGTGTTTTTCTCTGTAGCCTTGGCTGTGTTAGAACTTGCTCTGTAGACCAGGCTGGCCAAGAACTTACAGATAACTATCTGTGCCTCCTTAGTGCTGGGATTAAAGGCGTGTGATAGCACTGCCCAGCTTGATCTAATCTTACATAAACTTCATTACTTAATAATGCATCACAGATATTATTCCATTACTTTACATGCAATTCCATTACTTTAACAGTTGCCGGATCCTTAACTGAATAAATATAGCCATATTATTTATCCCTATTATAGACATCCAGGTCAGTCATCTTGTGTATGTTTATAATGTGTGTATGTTTATAATTGTGTATGTTTATAGTCAAGTCACACTTGACTAAATCTTTTGAGGCAGGACATCTCAGAGTGCCTTTGAGTTCAATAGAAATGTTTCCCCTCTTCGTGAGCTTGACTTGGGATGCTATAGTCCTAGAGAAATCGACAGCTACCAAAGTTCCCCTGAGCCAGTGATTTTCAAACAACTGTCTCATGAATTCAAAGATTGAAACTCACATACCACACAGTGTGAGTTTTAGAGAGTTTTCTCTAAAATATAGGTGGGGACTAAGAGTATAAGGATAAATAATAGAGGTAAATAGATGATTAGATGGATGGACAGATAGATGATAGGTAGATAGGTAGATAGATAGATAGATAGATAGATAGATAGATAGATAGATAGATAGATAGATAGATTGATGTGGGTGAGTGAGAAAGAGAGAAGAAAAGAGAGATACCATAAAGCTGTTAGGAGGTAGTTGGGTAAGCTTTTTTTAAAGGACTTATAGCAGAAACTGTGTGAAGCATGAGGTCTATCCTGTTGGCATAGCAATCAGGTGTCCAGTGCCTCTTCTCAGTGTCAGTTACAGAGTCATGAAGAGCTTCCAGGAAAGGAAAGGAGATAACAAGGACAGGGAAACAGAACTCCCCGGTGTTCCTTGACTTCAGCAAGGAGATTCCAGGAACTGGTGCTTCAGGGTCCCTGTCCTACCTTGCCTGTTTCTATTTCCTGTTCTTATCTGTCTGTTTAGTATAAGTTTGAAGAGGCAGTGAGGGAGTCACTTTAAATTTCCCCTTAAGCCAAGTTTGCGCTGCATGATCTGGACTGGAAGAACTTTACATGGGTAGAAAGCAAGCCACGAAGCTTCCTCCATGGTAGGGTAAATATTACAGTTTAGTGGCACTCAGATGATCACAGAGTCAGCATGTGGCATGTCATGTTCAGAATAAAATTTCAGTGATTGACCTCAGGTGAGCATAATTGAAGTAGTAAGCTTTTAGCTTCGGGGTAAGTAAAATAAAGGGATAAAAGGCCCACGAGAATGCGTTTGTTTGGATTCCTCAGAGAAGTGCCTTTTGGCTTCACTGGCGGAAAAGTAGTTTTCTCTTGACTTTAATGTCAAGGTTTCCTGAGAGATCATTAAATAACTTCCAAGCCAAGCCAAGCTGACTTAAATCATGGGCAGAACAAAGTGGAAATGGAATGTGGGAGCTGCTTCCCGAAATAGGAAAGAAATAAACCTCATAAATCAGTGTACCCCAGATAGGAGGGACATGGGAAGAAGGGCATGACACCCAGGGAAAGCCACCAGCTCCTGTGACACAGCTCAGGAACTGCAGCCATGCAGCCCAAGGCACTCCTAAGTGTGCATAGCACTTATCTTCTTTGAGGGAAACAGGCTCAAGTCCCTAGGTGGAAACAGCACTTAGTAATGATGCTGAATATACAAAACACTGCCTCTGCCTTACCTAATCAGAATACTTAGTGATTATCCATAAGTGCTTCTCATGTACAATCTGCTTAAAGTTTCACTCCCTGTAACACTCCCCTGTAACAAAAAAAACTGCAGCACCTGGACATCCTAATAGCCTTGGGTTAAAATACAGATCTTCAGTAAATAGGTCGTAGACATACTTCCAACTGGATCCTGGTCTGTAGTAGACACAAGGAGGGGCAACAGCTTGCAGGAAATAACTGGACAGACTTGACTGGGTTGCCACAGAGCGATATTAAGAAAAGCAATCAATTTGTGCAAATGTATTCTTTTTAAGTAATCTTTCTTTCTAAAAACACATTGACAGGCTGGAACATGGCTCTGTGGGTAAAGCCCTTGCTGCTCAAGCAGAAGGACCCGCATTCAGATTCCTACAACCCAATAAAGGTAGACACAGTGTCCTATGGCCTCTGCATTCCCAGCACTTCAAAAGAAAGATGAGAGGCAGAGACAGAAGAATACCTGGCAGTTCATGGGCCAGATAGCCAGGTATTGACAGCCACAAACACTGAGACTATCCCTGACAAGGTAGAAGGTATAGCCTGATCCCCAGGCTTGTGCTCTGACATCAACATACATGCTGCATTGTGTGTACGCATGCATATGTATGTGGAGGGGGAGTGGTATGGGAACATACACACATACCATATACACACAAACAAAAAATTTTTTTAAAACTTACTACAAATAACCAATTTAATAATTTGTTCTGGTGAAAAGTTAATAGTTTTCTTTTCTTTTCTGACATAAGGTTGGCCCATTTTGTAGTGAGCAGGTAATTAAAAATGAAGACCAGAGATGGTCACTAATTGAAGAATCTCACACATTCCATGGGTATTTCCTAAATCATTTTTATCTATTTTTTTCATGAATGTGGATTATGAAGACAGGTGTCTCATTCAAGAAAAGGGAAACAACTAGTTGCTCAAAGTAGAATGCTAAATCTTAAATTGGGTGTTAAGTATCATTTGCTGTGATTTATTTTTTTGTTTCTGTTGGATTTGGGGATCTTCCGTTTTGAATTTTTAATTGCAGATTCAAAGTAATTAAGCAGGATTGTAAGCAACATATGTGCATTTTGCTGAGATTTTTCTCTCAGTGATCAACCAAATGCTTCTGGAATAGTGAAAGGCTAAATCTAAAAGAGTATTTAAATGTAAATGATCTGTGGATCAAATTTAAATGGAAGGGCACTTTTGCATAGAATTCAAAGTTTAATCAATGCAAAATTTCATCTGATTATCTGAGATAGAGAAGACCAACAGATGAAGAGGAAACACACGCATCCCATTAGGAATTTCAATTCTTCATAATAAGTGTTTATCTTTGTAAAGCATATGGAGACAAAATTTGATATATATTTTCAACCATATAGTAAAACAAATTTTAATTTTAATTTCTTTGAAAGAGTAAATTCAAAGCACTCTTGGGCTAGCTTATCCCTGAATGATGAGAAGAGGAGATTGGAATGTAATTTTTGTCTATCATGGTGAAATGAAGAAAGGCCTTACTCAAGGCAAAACTTGCCAAACCTGAGTAATGCATCCCAGATGTATTTCACGACCCACTCCTTTTTTTATGGAAAACAATCACATAAAACTCAAACAAGCATTTCACTGACCACAGCTCCTATAAACCACAGCTTCACTGAGTGGCCATTGCAGACACTATGTTGGACAAGGACCCTGAAAAGCTTAATCACAATGCCAACTGTGTCAAGACCTACTAAGGGTATATACTAAGAGTATCAGTCAGACTAGAGGAACAGACTTTATAGAATGAGTTTATATATATATATATATATATATATATATATATATATATATATACACACACACACACACACACACACATATATATATATATATATATATATATATATATATATAAACTTTTGTGTGTGTGTGTGTATGTATGTGTGTGTGTGGAGAGAGAGAGAGAGAGAGAGAGAGAGAGAGAGAGAGAGAGAGAGGATTTATTAGACTAGTTTACAACTTATGACTCAGTCCAACAATGACTTTTTTACCAACAAAAAAGTCCAAACCAGGTAGAACATCATGACTAGAACACATGATCAAGCAGAGCTGCCAATAGTTCAGGCCTAACTATTAAAAGAGAGAAAAGAGGAAGCCATAGTCCAGTATGCCCACCAAGGCCATGCTTTCCCAGCCCTAACCATTAGACCCACCCTGGATAGATTCCACTATCTCACTGTAGTATCACCAGGGGCAACTGTGTCTTCAGCATATGACCATTGGAGAATATTTAAAATTCTAACTGTAATGTCAGACTTTTGTATAAAGTCTTACACAAACCAGGGGAGATTCCTTGTAGTCTATGACAGGGCATATTGGGGGCCCACATTAAAAAATGGAGAGTTTTATTTGATTTCTTGTTGTTGTTGTTTTTTTTTTTTCTGGTATATATTATATGTGAGAAGACCAGAAAAATGCTTTCTGGCAGAGATAATCAGAGTCAATATATTTCTTTGTGTTTCTATAAAGAACTTTGGTCCCTTTTCCAGCTGGAAACATCTATGGCCACTGTACTTGGCTGAGTTGAGTGATAGGGGGGAAAATAATCCCACTCTGAGGAACAATTAATTACAGAATAGTCAGCATTGAAGAGACTCATTAAAATAACATGTATTATATAGTGAGTATATTTCAAAGATTTTAAAAAGGTAATAGAAGGGACCAGCAACACAGTCAGTGAAAGAAAGAATTCTGAATAAGACTTATGCATAACATGTGAAATCAGGAACTCTCCTGCTGTGGAACAAAGCCACAAGGTGCAAGCTTATGTTTTCAACCAGTGTGAAATCATTTGCATCCGTACAGGGCACTAACCAAGTTTAATCACCTGTCAATTTGTGTGAAACTTTGTAGAAGCTAGGCTCTAATCAATAGCAAATAACAAGCTATTATCTTCCCTTGCCAAGTTGACTGATTTGGAGGCTTCCACACACTGTGAGAAACTCAAAGAGCACATGACCACTCCACCCTGCTTGCTTTTTGCTGCCTAGCCATGCCATCCAACTTCAGTGACAATTATTTCGTGTTGCTTCTCCTGGGTCAGAAATTCAGGGAAGCCAGAGCTGGATGGTTAGTCTCCATTCAGGCGACAACAGATGGAGAAAGGGGGCTGAGGTGTTTTCTGAGATGGCAGCTTCCCTCAGGGTCTGGCCCAGGCAGGGGTAGACTGCAGAAGCTGGGGAGTGATTCATTACTCACTTTTCTCTCTCTAAATGTGGCAGTCTCATTGGAGTCAGACTTCCCTGGCCTTTGGTTTCCCACAGAGAGAAGCTTCTATGGGAGAGTGTTCAAAAGGCCCAAGAAGAAATTCCACAGTCTTAAAATCTCCTAGGTAGCAGACCCCATCTTCTGCCTATTTGTTGGTGAAACTGGTCTCTAAACCCAGCCTATATGAGGAAGAAGAGGAAATACAATCTGAATCTCTGAATGGGAGAGCTATACATCCAGGGATGGAAGGACTGACCAACGCCCGGCGGCTTGTCAGGCCACATCTCCGTCTTTCATTGTGTTTCAGAAACATCTTGTTTGATTAATACATCCATTAAACAGGATCAGCAAGAGGGAAAGGAATCATGGTACCTGAAATTCTAGCCTATTCATAGACAAATTTCCTTACACATTCTCCTTGGTTAAGGAGACAGAATGTGGCTCCCTGATTTCCAAGTCCTGTGTTGAACTGGTACCCTCTTAGCACTGTTTACACTGAGTAGCATCAGTGGGGGTGGTGGTGGTGGTGGCTGAGACTCTGTGCTCTTCTCATCGACTTAGGAGGAATGAATAGCATTTGGCCTTGAAGGATGCACAGCCTGTGATACACAAATATTATTTAATCTCCCCTGTCTCTATATTTATATTATAGAAGGGCTACTTGACAGTGAAAGTCAATAAAGTCACTTAGCTTCCTAGACTGGAAAGAAGAGCATATCAACGTTCTAAGACAGTGAAGAAAGAAGATACTTTAGGATGTAATGGCTTTTCTCAGGGGAACATAATTTAAAAATTAAAAAATAGTATATGTTGCTATCATAAATTAAGCATTTTATATGATCCCATTGACAAAACAGCTGACTATGCATGTTCATAGAACTTGATGCTTACTTAAAGAGTATGATATTAAATGTCTAGGGTAATGCATTTTTTTTTTTGCACTGAAGAACCCTAGATCCTTATTGCAACTTTCCAGAAGTGCTTATGAGATTTTTAAAATTCTATGGGAAAATATAGCTGCACAGAATACATGCAGCATACCAATTCCTGGTATATATTTGTTAGGACACAATGCACAAAAATCAACATTAACTCATACTGCATGCCTTTTGATTATATTATACTCTTATGGAATTCAGTTTGTAGTGGTTACTATGTTAAAAGCATTAAAATATGCCTACTCGGTGAGGAATAGGAAATGAGAGTTGGTTGTGTGTGGGTTTCAAGATATGAAGAATTACACAGGGTTTGGTGGCACAAGCATAGCTCATTAGCATAAAGTTATGATCACTTTGAAATATTACATAGTCTTCCAAAGTGGAAAATCTAGAAAGCATAGGTAAACTCATAAATATATTGGACCTACCAAAATTAAACCAAGATGATGTAAACAGTTTAAATATATCTATACCACTCATAGAGAATGAATCGTTAATAAAACACAAAACACCAAAGGGGCAAGACTAGACAGATTCACTGTCAAATTCTACCAAATCTTAAAGAATAGCTAACATGAACTTCCTTCAAAATGTTGCATAAAACAGAAAAGGAAGGAAGAGACATGAGTAAACTTGTTCTATGAAGCCAGCATTACTCTGATACCCAAAGTGGATTAGTATACAACAAAGAAAGGAAACCATAGGTAAGTTCCCATGAAGAACAAAAATTGAAGATTTTTCAATAAATTTTTGGCAAGTCAAATTCATTAACATTTTAAGATGAGCAAACTCCATGACCAAGTGACTTCATTGTAGGAATTCAAGAGTGGTGTAAAACACATAGATAGATAGATAGATAGATAGATAGATAGATAGATAGATACATACATACATACATACATACATGCATACATACATACATACATATATACATCATACATATGTACATATGTACATATATTGATACATATATAGATACATACATACATACATATATTGATACATAGATAGATACATAGATAAATACATAGATAGATAGATGTAATACATAAATGAACTTCAAGACAGAAATCATATGTTCATCTTAACAGCTGCAGAAAACGTTCAACATTCCTTCATGGTCAATATTCTGAAGACACTTAGAAAAAATGGAACATGCCACTGTGTATCAAAGGCCATGTGTGAGAGATCTATAGATCACATTATTCTAAAAGTTGAGAGTGTGTCTTCTGAAATATGGAAGGAAAAGATGGATTTCTGTTTTCTCCAGTCTTATTAAATTATCTATATAAAAGTCTAACTAGAGCAATACAATCAAAGGAAGAGAAGGAATTTAAAGAAAAATTCAAATTGTGTGTATTGGCAAATGGAATGAATTTAAGTAAGGCCAGAAGGACTCTATCAGAAAACTCTTAAGTCCCTTAAACAGTTTCAGCAAAATGGCTGAACACAAAAAGCAGCACAAAAGATTCATAGTTTTTCTGTACATCAGTAACAAAATTGCTTAGGAAAAAAAAAAAATTCCCATCCATTCAAAGCTCTAAACCAAAAGCAGAATAAAATATCTTAGTGTAAACCTAGCCAAGAAAGTGAAAGGTTTCTACAACAAAAGTATTAAGAAACTGAAGAAAGAACCCAAGAAGACACTCAGAGATATAAAGACCTCACCAGCTCATGGATTGGCAGAACCAGTATTGTGAAAATGACCACATTACCAAAGCAGTCTCTATGTTCAGTGCAGTCTCCCCTCAGAACTCTCCATTGTGTTTGTTTCTCACAGAACTATAAAAAAAATCAATCCCCAAAGAGCCAAAGCAATCTAATACAGAAAAAACCATACTGGAGGTACAATACCTCATCTGAAAATTATACTACAGCCCTTAGTAACCTAACCAGCATGCTAATAGTGAAAAAGAGAGACACATAGGCCAGCGAAAGGTAACCCATAAGTAGGCAGCAGCCACCTACTTTTTGTCAAAGGATCATAAACATGCAGTCAAGGGAAGACAAGCTCCTTGCAAAGGGGGAGGCCAGAGGTAGATTTCCACTTACAAAGAATTGAACTAGATTTATGTCTCCCACTCTGCATAAACACACAAAATCAATTCAAAGTGCATTGCAGAGTTTCATGTAAGGTCTGAAAACTTGAAACTTCTAACAAAAAATAGAACACATTGAGATGCAGGCACAGGCAAGACTTCCCTTCATAAGGACTCCAGTAGCACCGGAAATTATCCCAGGAATGATTTTACATAAATGTAAAAAGCTTCTGCACAGCAAAAAAAGGAAATAATTCTAAGAGTGGAAGACACTATCAGCAGAGTGGGGAAAGCATCTTCACCTGTTACACAGCAGAGAGATAAGTGTCCAGGATTAATAAAGAATTGAGCACTAAAAAGGCAAATCATCCAATTCATAAATTGTCTAATTAACCGAATGGATGGTTCTCAAAAGAAGAAGCACAAATAGCCATTACATATTTTTAAAAAGTGCTCAATGGGTTCAGGGTGGGGGGAATGGTTCAGCAGTCAAGAGCTCTAAGTTTGGTTCTCAGTGCCCATGCTAGGTGACTTACAACTGCCTAGAATTCTAACTCCTGGAGCTCCTATACTTCTGGGCCCCATGGACCTGTAAACTCAAATGCAGGTGCACGCGCGTGTGTGTGTGTGTGTGTGTGTGTGTGTGTGCGCGCGCACACACACACACACACACACACACACAAAGTATAAATATTTGTGTTCTGAATTTTTATTTGTGTCACTGCAGGGAGGGATGAAAATGGAATGTAGGAAAGTGTTAAGATGTGTGTTCAAACTATATATATATATATATATATATATATATATATATATATATATATATATATATATATGAATGAAAATGTCCTTTTCTAACAGTATCAGATATAATGAATATACACAATGAATTATTTTAAGAATTAAAAAGAAATCAGGTGGTCTGATCCCAGCTTCTCAGGCCCATCTAGAGCTGTGTCTCTCTTCCCTCACAGATGATTTTGAGCAGAAGTCCGAGGCTGACAGACTCCAAGGTGTCAGAGATTACCTGGAACACATCTGCAGGACAGAGCCACATTAATTAAACAGGCTCCTCTTCTCCATTTCTCTTACATCCTGGAATTCACATTCTTTCCTCAAAATCCGAAACTCTTGTCCCTCCCGCTGCCACCATGGAACCAGAGAGCCTAAATTCAAGCACATGACACAGAAGACTCATCAATCATATAGCGTAGACCCTCCCTCTTCTCTGAAACCTATAGGAAGTGACCTCCACTCTGTCACATGGGCCTGGTCTCCTCAGAGCCTTGCCAGGCCTTTTCTCTATGATATTGAGGCCTGATATCCTAAGTGCTCCCTAGTGCTATGTAGTCCATGGTGTTAGGGTCTGATCTCCCCAGTGTCTCCATCATCGATTCCATGGAATTAACATATCTTTGAATAAATCTATTACCAAAAAGACAATATGATTTAATGTCCCCTTTGAACTCCAAACTTGAGACCATTCCAGGGCAAAAGGACACACACACACACACACACACACACACACACACACACACACACACTTCTTCCTTTCTACCATCCCTGGCATTCTACATGCTTAAGAGTTGTATGAATTTTACCCTGGCCATTCCCTCCTCATGATTCCTCTCAGGTATGATGCATACCGGATTATCATTAGCTCACAGTGAGGAAAATGATATGACTAGAAAGGTAAAATGGAGAGCCATTGGGATGGGCAGCAGCTTGTAGTCCACTGTATTTGGAATGTACTGGTTACTTTTGCTTCACTGTGACCAAACCACTGACAGAAACAAGTTACAGGAAGTGAAGTTTATTTAGCTCATGGTTTCAGAGGGATTTCAGTCCACTGAAGCCATGAGAACAGGAGAGAGAAATTGTCTGGACAGTCTAGAGTGAAATGATACCCTGGAGTGGACAATATATTTTCTCCACTATAAGCTAGAAATGAAGCCTAGTCACTGCCACAGGCCAGGGTTTCCAGAAGAGTTTAGAGTTTACACAAAAACGTTTCTGCTTCTGCCATGGCTAGAGACCAGATGGGGATGCACGAAAGCAAGGTTTGAGTTCTCCTTCGCTCTTTTTCCCTGAAGGAATATACCAGTCCTGAAAATTATGATGATGATGTGACTGAAACCCCAAGACACCTTAACACCTGTGGTGGGAGGGATCAGCTGATCCCTAACTGCTGTCCTCCATCCAGGGAACCCTTATGTCAACTCCAAGGCTGTGGCACTCAATGGCATCCTTTTCTTCTGCTTCCCAGTGCGCACTCCTCTCCCTCTCCCTCTCCCTCTCCCTCTCCCTCTCCCTCTCCCT
>NC_034593.1:73304420-73309180 GCF_900095145.1 Mus pahari
TCTGTCAGTGCAACCTAACATCTGTAATAAAAAAGTCAGATGTTTTACTGGCCTAATACAGAAACTCTTCTTCTTCTCCCCCTCCCCCTCTGTCCAGAATAAGATATTTCTTTCTAAAACACACCCTCTCTGATCATTGAATTTCATTCTTCAAATTCACAAAACAAAGTGACTTAGGGAAACTGGTGGCCATTGAGTGACCCTAGCAACTCAGACCGAATACAACACAAAGACAGAATGGCCTTGCTGCTCTCAAAGACAAACAAGTATTCTTATATTGACAATGAGAAAGACATGGGGCATTGGCTCAGTCTGGGCCAGCAGGAACACATATAGGCAGAATCTTAACATAATGGAGGCCAGAAAGAAGAGAGAGATGAAATTAGACACCAAGTTTTTAACCCCTGAACACTCACCCCAGTGATCTTTTTTTACCAGCCAAGCATCTCCTAAAGAGCCACAGCTTCAAAACAATCCCAAAGCCTGGAACTTCATGTTCTAAACACTATTCTCTGCTGGGGACATTTCAGAGTCAAACTATAATGGTTGTCTCTGTAATATTTAGAACGTACTAATTTTGAAAGCTCCATCATGGTACACGAGCAATACATTAAAATGTTTTTGAATTCTTAAGAAACAATTGTCAAGGCTTTCAATGTACCCATTTCAATGTACTCATACCATTGAGATCAGACCTAAGCGAAAACCTTCTTTTCCTAATTCTTTTCACACATTTCTTGGTGCCATTCAGTTGTTTCCCAACACTAATGGCCAAGAGAGAGAACTACAAATTCTCACGATCTTTTGGCAACTCTGTCATCTGGAATCTTGTGGGGTTTTTTTTTTTTTTTTTTCGATTTACTGGAAGCATAAAAAATAACTATAATAAGGCTTTTGACTAGTTCATTCATCTTGCTTCTGGTCTGCAGGTACATCTAAATCTGATAGAGAAATCACTCAGTCTGCAGATGCCACTTCCTTAATTAAGTTAGCCTGAAAGTGAAAAAGAATACTGAAGATGTGAACATTACCTTCTGTTACGTTGTATTATATATTATATATTATCACATGTCTTACTGTAGTTACCAGTGGTGGAGCCTAAGACAGGTGCTTCCAGACTCTTGACTTTAGAGCCAAAGAACTGAAAATAGGAGCAAGAGAAGCCAGATGACTTTATTCAGAATGACACAATAGTGCAGATTACAGAAGTACACACTGCCAGGATTGACATCAGGTCATATACTAAGACTACTAGATTCCCCAATTATTGTTTAGGGCTTTTACTTTTTAATGGGATTCAAGAGGCATTTGATTATTAATGGGTGCAACATGGACTTTTTTTTAACTGATAGGTTATATCATACATTCATTTTCAGAGTACACATGTCCCTTTCTATAATACATCTGATTTTAACAATATGCTACCCAATTATACATGCCCTATCATAAGACACTAACTAGGGTTTTTTCCTTACAGTAAGTTTAATAAAGGGTACATTTTTACCTTACTGCATATGCACCCATGACCAGATCAAGCCAGATCTGTCCTTTTATTCCTCTTATCTAGCACTTGAATAAAAACTGTCTAAATTGTATTGCTACCATGACCAGGAAACCAATACTATTGTTCAGAGATTGCAGTATGTGTAGCCTGATACAACATTCCAAAGTCACTCAGGGCATTGTTTGGAGATGGGTGTCTGCACACAGTACATGCAGAAAACGAAACAAGGCTACCAAAGTATTATCACAAGTGGGAGGTGTGCATAATTCAAACCAAATGGGAGATCTGGAGTACTAAACTACCTCCTATGCTTGCTGATCTTCATAGCATATTAGTATTAATAAATATAGTAATAATAATAATAATAATAATAAACCACAACATTTTATATCACTAAGATTGTAGCTAAATGAGATGTAAACACCAAAATGATTATATAAATTTGGCAACTTTTACAAAGTATGGTGCTAGGATTCCCGCATCAGAATAATTTCAAGCCCTTAATTACATTTTCCTTGGATACCAAGAGCAAAGAACTTCTTTGAGATGATTATCACAATTTGGAAAAATTACATTTCCTGCAGTTTCATAGGCACCTACATCTGGTAAACATCTACATAGCTGAGTATTCTGCTAATATGCTAATGAATGAAGTGATGAAAATGATAGGGAGGAGAAGGGAGAAGAGGGGACGAGAGAGAAGCTTTCACTCTTTGCAAATGACTAGCAAGTTTATTAAATAACTCATACGCAATTGATTTTTTAATATATGCATTTCCCATGAATAAAAAGCTTTGAAGATTGGAAATGTCACAAGTAAACTACTAGAAATTTTTATTAATCTCTTCATTATTCTCAACCTATAGCAGATATAGGTCAACTTCCTGCATTTTTTATAAACTCCCAAATAAAATTGCCAGCCTCCAAGATGCCTAGAAAGCCCTAAGTGACACAAACTCTCAAATACTTTGGGTCCTCCACCAATATGTTGGATTGCCAAACAAAGATGGCATATTTTCCTCTGGCAACCATCTTTACCAAAGGAATAACCTTGATTTGAAGAACACGGGCTGTGATCCAAGATTACAAATATCCAGAAATAAAATTGGTAGAGTTCTGACATCCCGAATCACAGATGCCACTACAGCTTTCACTCATAAAACACTTGGCAAACTACTATACTCACAGGTGTGACTTCAAAGTTTACCAAATATAAGTGATTCTTGGAGATGATATTACTCTAAAAATAACAAAATAAACTTTTCCTTAGCAAAATCTTCTGGTAGCTAATAATATTGGCCATTTTTGTTGCTGTCTTGAGACACTTTTATCAAGTAGCCCTGACTTGTGTAGACCAGATTGACTTCAAACCTAGGACAATCCTTCGGCCTCTGTTTCCCAAGTGCTGGGATTGGAAATATGTCCTCTATCTAACCAGAATGAGCTATTTTTCCAATTAAAGGAATAAGAGTGACAGATTTTACCTCAGAGGCTTAGAACTTGGTTATGAACAAACCTGAAAAATGATTTAAGTTTCAGTGTTATAAATATGCTACAACATGGATGTATAAACCATAACTTTAGTTCAGAGGAATGAAGTACATAAGATTTTGCAAAAACAGGGAAGGCAGAAACGATCTCCACAAGGACCAGGAAGGTCGATAAGTTGCTCAGGTAGACAGTTGCAGATGTAAATATTCGCTTACTCTAATAAATTCTATGTTCTCACTGGAATCTCTAGACACTCACATTTCTGTTGTTTCAGTTTGTGCCACAGGGAACACCAGAAGTCTGAAGATGTTTGTACACAAACCTGATTACCTAAACAAGAGTTTGTATACAAATCTGAAGAAGTAAAAATAGAAATGAAATTATTCCACTTAACCACATTTACAGGACGACAGATGGGGGTTAATGTGAAAACTTGGAACATTTGTTTACCTAGCAGGAAACTCCTACATGCTGTTAAGCAGATCTTAGGGCCCTCATTTCTTCATATAAAGATGAGATACCATGTTAGGTCAGCAATAACTGATAGGTGATGTGCTTAGCAAGGGAAGAAAGCACGTGTTTCACGTTCATTTCCCATACACTTGTGATGGGTTCTGATTCACTCATTTCCTTCCACAATTTTGCTGTCTTGTTCTAGAAGTTTCCATGAATACATAGGGCCCTCCATTCTTCCCAGTCAAATACATGGTGCTTTTCACTTCTGTCACTGTTAAGCACTGAAATAAATAAAAAGAGGAAAGCTTCTTTGGCCCACAGTGTTGGAGGAATCAGATGGTGCCCATTTGACCCGATTTCTTCAGACCTGTGATGAGCCCGCATGGCATGGAAGAGGAAAGCTCAGGGCAGCTGAGACACAACAAGAAGGAAGAGTGAAGCGGTGAAGCCCCTTTTAATGGCACACCTCCAAAGATCCGAAAACCTATTAGTCCTAACCTCTTAGGGCTCCATTTCACAAAGATGGAATGACCAATGGCTAAGCCTTTCACTCATGGGTTTGTGAGATGCTTATCCAAACCTCAGAATATAGTTATCCAGTTCAGAAATGACAAAACAGATAGCTTTAAAACTCCTTTACAGCAACCCATTTATTCAGTAATTAAAAGACAGTTGTTCCTTTTTAACAAATACAATTTTAGTTCTTGAAAAGTTCAATTAAGGTTGTAAATTGAAAAAAATATAGAACAAGAAATTGGTGAACAATAGCAACTATTATTTTTATGTAACAATGATAAAGTTTATTTAGAAAAAGAAAACTGCCACCCCTTTCCCTCAGTGGGAGACTGGACCTTGAGAAGAGTGTGTCTCTTCATTGGACCTATGTAGATGTAGCTCCTGTGTTACAGTTGTGGCCCTGTGTAGATGTGACTCCTGAGTTACAGTTGAAGACCTGTGTAGATGTGACTCCTGTGTCACAGCTCTGGACCTATGTAGGTGTGTCTCCTGTGTTACAGCTCTGAAAAGGGAGTAGAGATATGGAGGGTTTGTTTAGCAGCCAGAAACTTCAGTGTGTATCACACTCTTAGCACTGCATAAAGAGACAGGGAGCAAGAGCATAATGAGTGTATGATTCTTCTGATTTGAAGCAGAGACTCTCAAAGTTTTACTCTCATTCAAATGTTACATGTTCACTTCTTCAGTTTTCTCTGTGTATATGCCAAACCCACTGAAGGGTCTTTCTGCATATGGGCATGAGAGATATCTAGAGAGAGAGAGAGAGAGAGAGAGAGAGAGAGAGAGAGAGAGA
>NC_034593.1:73309231-73310665 GCF_900095145.1 Mus pahari
CCTATAAATGTACACATCCTCCCCAAAGAAAGCAAAACACACACAAGAGAGAGAGAGAGAGAGAGAGAGAGAGAGAGAGAGAGAGAGAGAGAGAGAGAGAGATGTTCAAATACAAAATTTTACCAGAGACCAGAGTCAATACAGAGGATATCTGCTTTAAAGAAAATCGATTCAGAAGTATTTCAAGGCAAGAAAATAATGAATGTCAACTATATATTACCTAATATGTAAGAGAAATTAATCAGAAAGAGTTTTACATTAGTCTTTGTTAAGGATAATATGAAGTGGCTCGTGATTATAAGTGTGTATGAAACAAATATAATTTTTATACATTCTATGTTTTATTGGCAGGNCTTTTACTTTTTTACATATATTATAAACAGCTAACTTTTGACAAAGTTGTTGGAGCCTAAGTCATGCATCAACCCATGATCTACTGAGCAAGAGACAAAATTTAAACTTAGAACATGAGATAGTCATATCGTAGGTATGGTGTTATTATTTATATCTGACATATTACTTATATCTAATAGATTAGTAGTTTATAATTTACTGGGGCTGGGATAGAAGATAGGCATTATAAGTAGAAATACAGTAGGAAAGACATGAGGTATGCAGATGTCTGATGTAGAGGATGGACACACGGACTCTAGATTATTTTACGAGAGATATACATTACAATGGGGATAAGTATTATGTTTCTCTGGGCAACTGAGGGTTGTGGTCTATGATTGCTAGGTTAATCTTAGTATGTTGGTCATCTGTACTCTCTGAAAGGTTTAAAAGTAAAGACACGATAACCGCCAGTTGTGCCAGCACCATTTGTTGAAAATGATGTCATTTTTCCACTGGATGGTTTTAGCT
This sequence comes from Mus pahari, assembly GCF_900095145.1. Lineage (NCBI taxonomy): Eukaryota > Metazoa > Chordata > Mammalia > Rodentia > Muridae > Mus > Mus pahari. The sequence goes on from NC_034593.1 coordinate 73,310,096, forward strand.
CCCTTGTCAAAGATCAAGTGACCATAGGTGTGTGGGTTCATTTCTGGGTCTTCAGTTCTATTCCATTGATCTACCTGTCTGTCGCTGTACCAGCAGCATGCAGTTTTTATCACAATTGCTCTGTAGTATAGCTTAAAGTCAGGCATGGTGATTCCACCAGAGGTTCTTTCATTGTTGAGAATGGTTTTTACTATCCTAGATTTTTTTATTATTCCAGATGAATTTACAAATCGCCCTTTCTAACTCAGTGAAAAATTGAGTTGGAATTTTGATGGGGATTGCATTGAATCTGTAGATTGCTTTCGGAAGGATGGCCATTTTGACTATGTTAATCCTGCCAATCCATGAGCATGGGAGATCTTTCTATCTTCTGAGATCCTGTTCAATTTCTTTCTTCAGAAACTTGAAGTTCTTATCATACAGATCTTTCACGTCTTTAGTTAGAGTCACACCAAGGTATTTTATGTTATTTGTGACTATTGTGAAGGGTGTTGTTTCCCTAATTTCTTTCTCAGCCCGTTTATCCTTTGTATTGAGAAAGGTCACTGATTTGTTTGAGTTAATTTTATA
>NC_034593.1:73311162-73319548 GCF_900095145.1 Mus pahari
TTGTGGTCTCTTGTGAGGCTATGCCAGTGTCTGGCAAACACAAAAGCAGATGCTCACAGTCAGCTATTGGATGGAACACAGGGTTCCCAATGGAGGAGCTAGAGAAAGTACCCAAGGATCTGAAGAGGTCTGCAACCCTATAGGAGGAACAACAATATGAACTATCCAGTACCCCTAGAGCTCATGTCTCTAGCTGCATATGTAGCAGAAGATGGCCTATTCGACCATCATTGGCAAGAGAGGCCCCTTGGTCTTGCAAACTATATATGCCCCAGTACAGGGGAAGGCCAGGGCCAAGAAGTGTGAGTGAGTGGATAGAGGAGCAGGGGTGGGGGAAAGGTATAGGGAACTTTTGGGATTACATTTGAAATGTAAATAAAGAAAATATCTAACAAAAAGAAAAAAGAAAAAAGAAGTAAAGACACCAGTGTGGACATTTTAAACTTTAGAAAAACATTCTAGTGGCTATGCACAAGTTGCTTGAGTAGGAATGACCAACAGTAGTGACTCAACTTCAGGAATATTACAATGTGAGAAATTCCTACATTACCCATATATTTCTGAAACTTAACTCCTGAGACTACATCCTGAGAGCCTGTGTTTAAGACACCCCTGTTAGTTTTATGCTGACTCTACCATCCCAATCACAAACTTAGTCTATAATCTCATCTGAGCCTGGACTTAGCACCAGGCATTTATGTCTAAGGACAGATGGCTGAAGGTATGGCATAGTTTGCTTGACTGTCCTTTGTCACATGGGCCTCTCTTATATCAATGTTAGAGAAAGAAAGGCAGAGAGAGAGAGAGAATCTAATGGCAAATGAGAAACTTCAATATTCAGGGACATAATCCATGGGCAATTTTTCCCTTCACTTTTCCTTCTGTGGTTGAAGGAAAAAAGGATTAATGGATTTGGTTCTGATCTATTGGTTTTAGGGTATTTATGAAGTGTGTAATGAAAAGTATTAACCAGGGTGAACAAAAGCTAAAATTCAGAAAGAATGTAGATAGCATTTTTTTCATCTCTTCAGTGACATACAGGAGCACAGTTTACTAGGCCTACCAAGATTTATTTCGTTGTAAGTAAACCTTATTTTGTGGTTTGAATCTGGAATGTTCCTGACAGATTCATATTTTAAGTATCAGTTCCCTAGCTAATGTACTGCTCTAAGAGACTGCGGTACCTTCGGGATATATGGTTGAGGAGACAGAAGTAGGTCCATTAGAGGTGGCCTTTGAAGGTCATCCATGCCTCTGTTTCAGGTCCACTATTAGATTCCCATTGTGGCATATATAACTTCTCTAAGTATGGGAACTTTAGTCAATTGCTCACAGTGATTGAGCAATGAACATTAACAATTTTTCTCATCACTGTGGCCAGATGTCTGGCACAGGCAAGAGAGTAAAGATTTAATTTGGTTCATGGTTACAAGGAGTACCTTCTGTCATGGTGGGCAAGGTCCTCAGAATGTCTCCTACCTATGCTGGCTCAAGCTGGTGGCTGCTGCTTTTTGACACCATGACAGAGCAGCAGTGGAACAGTAGATCCACAGAGGAAAAAGCACAGATAACTAAATGATAAATGTCTTCCCTTTCAACTATACTTCAAATGCCCAGGTCCTCAGATGCCCTCTCTGAACTCTTGGAATTATTCTGCTCTTGGTACCTTACTGTTTTAGTGCCTGGCAACTTCAGGAATATATTTCGTATAGGCCATGCAGACTTAAATGAGTCTTGTTCTGTAAACTCATTTTGAGGTTTTGAAAATTAGTCATTAGAGGTTTTGGTGGTATGGTCAAGATGCCCAAGTCGACGGGTCAAGTTCTCTCTCTCTTATTTTTTTAATTATTTTATTAGATATTTTCTTNATTTACATTTCAAATGCTATCCAAAAGTCCCCTATACCCCCCCTCACCCTGCCCACTCACTCCTACTTCTTGGTCCTGGCATTCCCCTGTATGGGGCATATAAATGTTGCAAGGCCAAGGGGCCTCTCTTCCCAACGATGGCTGACTAGGCCATCTTCTGCTACATATGCAGCTAGAGACAAGAGCTCTGGGGGTACTGGTTAGTTCATATTGTTGTTCCACCTATAGGGTGGTCAAGTTCTCTTATCTTTCCCCTTCTATCCTCTCCCTGTCCCTTTCCATCCCACTACACCGCTTCCTCATTCCTCCTTCCTTTCTTCTCCTTGCTCTTCTTCCTGTATTCCATCTTTTTCTCTCTTACTCTTCCTGCTTTTTTTTATCCTTTCTCTTCCTTTTAATCCTAACACTATTTTATCCAGTAATTAACCTTTACTTTTATTTACTTTCTGACTTTCTGGTTTTAAAACCTTATTTTATAATTTGCTATTTATTTCTTGACATGGCCTTTCTAGGGATCTGGCTCCTATCTATACATAAAATATATGAATTATCATATTCCTCAATAATGGTGAAAATGACTGGAAAGGTCATTTTGTGGCATGACCCTTTGCTGATCCCTAGCAAGTCGGTGTGTAAGTATTGTGTCCTGTCCAATGTATGATGACCAATCAACCTGCTCTTAATTTTACCCCTGTTTATCTTTTTGTTCACACATATCAGTTACAGGGACTACACTGGACCTACTGAACAGGAGCATTGAGGTCTAGGACAGTGTTTCTGAAATTACTTTGCCATAGCTGAGGCGCCAGAACTGAGGCTGTGTGTTATCTGTCTGTACATCTATAATTAAAAAAAAATTCCTTTAGCTATTGTATCAGTATAAAATATTTCCTACATCCATTAGTACTAATTAGATTTTAAAGTCTCACTAATTAAAGCTGCTCCCTTGTAATTGGTTTATAGAGAGTAAGAAGACTAATATAAATCTCATCTCCCTACATTGGTCGAAAATAAAGAAGTTGAACTTCTCATACTTACACATTTTAATTTCTATGTTATCTTCTGCACCTGAGCTTTTCTCTTCTGTCTCTTGTATTTTGTTGGCATCTATGACTCCTGTTCTCTTCCCTAGGTTTTCTATCTCTAGGGTTGTCTCCCTTTGTGATTTCTTCATTTGTTTTTATTTCCATTTTTAGATCATGGATGGTTTTGTTCAATTCCTTCACCTGTTTTGTAAGGAATATTTATGTTTCCTCTTTAAGGGCATCTACCTGTTTATCTGTGTTCTCTGGTATTTCTTTAAGGGAGTTATTTATGTCCTTCTTAAAGTCCTCTATCATCATGAGATGTGATTTTAAATCAGAGTCTTGCTTTTCTGGTGTGTTGGGATAACCAGGTTTTGCTGTGGTAGGAGAACTGGGTTCTGATGATGCCAAGTAGCCTTGATTTCTGTTGCTTATATTCTTGCCCTTGCTTCTCATCATCTGGATCTCTCTGGTGTTAGCTGGTCTTGCTGTCTCTGACTATGGCTTGCCCCTCCTGCAAGCCTGTGTGTCAGTACTACTGGGAGACTAGTTCTCTTTTGGTATGGAGAGTTGAGGCACAGGGTCAGCTCTGGAGTGCAGATGGGAACCAGAAGGATCCTGTCCCCAACTATTCCTTGGTTCTTGTATTCTGATGACTCTGAGCTGGTCCATCTTGGGATAGAAATTTGAGCAGAAGTAGTGGTCATACCTGTGTTCACAGGTGTGTTGGCACTCCTGAGTGACCAACTCTCTCTCTCTCTCTCTCTCTCTCTCTCTCTCTCTCTCTCTCTCTCTCTCTGTGTGTGTGTGTGTGTGTGTGTGTGTGTGTGTAGTGTGTGTGTGTAGTGTGTGTGTTACAGTGTTGGTGGAAAGGATTGATGCAATGTGTGTATANCTCTCTCTCTCTCTCTCTCTCAGTGTGTGTGTGTGTGTGTGTGTGTGTGTGTGTAGTGTGTGTGTGTAGTGTGTGTGTTACAGTGTTGGTGGAAAGGATTGATGCAATGTGTGTATATGTAGGTATTCAATGTGTATAGATCAAAACATAATGTTCTACACTATGAAATGTACAATTCTAGTTTGTTCATAATATGAATGAAAAACAAATAATTCACAGCCTATAGACCTTCCTTGATGTGACTGGTCGATTTGTGTTTATGTTGACACTACCTGACACTAGCCCTTCTGAAATTCCATATTTTATACTGCCTTGCTGATCAAATCAGCTGCAAAGACTTATGGTAATGGATGATGTAAAATTGTTATAATGTAAATTAAATTCGAAGTCTGACTGCCTGCAAATAACACTGAATGTAGTCAACAAATAATCTCTGGATCCCTGAATAACTAGCTACCTTGGTCAGGAAGCTTTTGTGGTTTTGCTTTGCTATATCTATGTGTTTAGTGTTAAGAGACAGGATCTCCCTATGTCATTCAAGCTGGCCTTAAACTCTGTGCTCAACCACTCCTCAGGCCTCAGCCTCGTGGAACTAGAGGTGTGAAACACAGAACATCATAGGATGCATAGATATTATCAACACAAGTTCTTCTGAGTGCCAGTTTAAAGTCTTAAAGAGTCCCTTTGCCTTGGGGTCTTCTAATGAATGCATAGTGCTGATCTCCCCTCGCTTTTCAGTGTTAGGTAAATGAAATCTGTGGGATTCTTGATTCTCTGCCCAATGAATTATAGTAAAAATTACTAGTTATAGCTCACCCACTTCAGTGGGAGCTTGACGACTTGGTTCCATGTTGTAGTTGTTGGTAGTGATTGAGCCCCTGGTAGGTGCGTATATGTGTGTGAAATACAACTGTGTCTGAAAAATAATAGGATCTTCTGTTGTTTCCAAGGGAGAAAAACAACTTTTTTAAAAGAAAATATAAAATTATCACAACATTTAAAAGAAAACAGTGAGAGAAAAACTTGACTTTTTAAAAAATCATTTTGTAATTTAAGGCCAGTATTTGCTACAAAACAGACTGCCCAGTAATTTTCAACCTTCCCCCTGCCCAGCTTCCTAGTAGCTGGGATTACAGGCATCCATCACCATGCCTAGTCTTCCAAACTTGACATTGTAGAGCTAGTTGAAGATTTGGGATGGATGGAATTCTTTTGCCATGATTTATGACATTTGAAACACAAAACATTACTAAGTGTTCAAATGTTCTTCTAGTGCTCACCAGGCTGATGGACTCTGTTGGGCAGTTTTTGAAGATTCTAAAATGGATTGCTACAAAACAGCACATTAATGTGTCTAGGATATATTTCATCTGTGGAAAACAGTTGTTTTATAGCATTTCTTGTTCCCTTAGCAAGGCATACTCAATTGTTTGTTTCATCTTCTTTATAAGTTTTCTAAATACTGGCTGTTCCTTGGGTCTCCATGTTATACTGGCCGTACTGTTCTTAATTATCTAAAACATATTCCACTCACTTTATATATTAAAAAAATATATCAGAATTCAAATTTAACAAATAGATACAGGTTATTATTCACAATATATATAATGATATATATATATATATATATATATATATATATATATATATATATAGCAATTAAGTCACAAAAAATCTGGAAATTCTTTAGTGTTTGTTCTCCAAGTTATGTCCTTGAGTTAGAAAACATTGTATTTATTTAGCATTTAAAACTAACTTCAGGATTTTCCACAGAAGCCCTTAAAATCAAAACATTTATTCATTCACATTGTGGAAAGAGGCATCTAGTAAGACTTACTCTGCTTTGCATTATTGTTGTTATATTCAATAGCATAAGAGTGCTCCAAGGGAGGAGTTGTTAAATCAAAAGTTAATTTTGTGCAGGTGAAATGTTACTACTCTCCATTTTCAAAATCCAGAACTAACTGGAAGACCTGAGAGGATTTCTGTGGCCTCAATGACTGTATATCTTTAGGTCTAGGAGAAGAAACATTAAAGAAAATCTTACAAGGAATTATTTGTTGTTCCCAATAGTGTTCTTGCTTCCATTTCAATATTTTTGGCTGTAACAATAAATTAACCACACTAGAATGTTTTATCTGCTATGAGCTTACATTAAAGCTTCTAACCCTGCTATAAGCTCAGGCCATAAGTTCTTTAATAGCTAAGAACACTTTCTGAAAGAATGGTCTCTCTCTCTCTCTCTCTCTCTCTCTCTCTCTCTCTCTCCCACACACACACACACACACACACACACACACACACATGCACACTCACTAGATGGCTGATATATTTCAAATACAGAATTGCATTGGATTCCAGGGCTGCCTTCGCTTATATTTCTTTGAGTTTGTTCCAGGGGTTGAGCTAAGGTACCCAGGAATAAGGCTGATACCTTCATGTAAGCAGACTGCCCACCAAGGGACCAGGATACAGGGGGATGAAAATGAATTGCATAGAAACTGATAAGGAAGTTTGTTTGAAATGTTGGTATTGTTACCCCTTTGTGTGTGTGTGTTATAATCCAATATGCAAAAATATATATTCTTGATAACTCAGGCATGCTAAGCCAACAACAAAAAAGGATTATCCTGATGTATGTAATGGATGAAAACTTAGGTTTTAAGCAACAGAGAGAACTGTTAACATGGGGAAAGCTAACATATTTAAAGGCTGCATTCATGTCCTGGCTTTTGCTTCTTAGCTTTGGAATGAATACATGTACCATGTTTCCAAAGTCCAGTTATAAATACTCAACAATAATGAACCCAAAGCCCTGTATAGGGTCAGCAAACAGGCTGCTGCTAAGCTGCATCCCCAATGAAACCTTGTCATGTAGATATTATTTCCAGGGCCCCAGCAGTTGCTCAGCAGTGTGTGGCACTGGGCATGGAGCATGACCTTCAGTGTACAGAGTGAATGTAGCAAACCCTACATTTGTATAGGAAACAAGGGAATGGGGCCATTCCTGCAGCCTGGATGCCAGGAATATGTTTGGATTTGAATAGAAGTTCGGCTAGAGGTGGCATTTGATGTCAAAAGAAGATCCTTTTAAAAGGTAGATGGAACATTCTTGTACATGGGAGACTCTATAGAAAGGGTAAAAGGAATATTATACATCCAACCTCGACTAAACAGAGTAAGATAGGGTTAAATAGCCTGATAGACAGCTCTCACCCTGAATTTACAAAGAGCTCAGAAGGAAGAAGGTTGATATAGACACAGCTCAAAGTATGAGAGAAGATAGTATTAACTACAGGTCTACCTTAAGTTTTTATTTTCATTGAACAGTAGATGGCTCATTTATTTTTTAATAGCTTAGTTATAGGATTTGATTAGGTACTTTGATTTGCTTTTCCTTATAAAAGGAATTTTTGCCACCCCGCCATCTCTCTTCGTAACCCCAGCAGAGGCAGCTGAGTGCTCTGGAGAACCCTCCACACCACAGGTCCTCGGGATCACGGGTGAGTGGAACTCAGCATCAACTCCAGAGAATCCAGGAGGGGCTTGTGCCAGCAGAAACAGGGACAAAGGAACACTGCCTGCCCAGAGGTGGGGTCCCGGTCCAGTCAAGGCCACCCCTGCCATCTCTCTTCATAACCCCAGAGGAGGCAGCAGAGCACTCTGGAGGACCCTCCACACCGCAGGTCCTAGGGATCACAGGAGGAGAGTCAGCCTACAGGGAGGGCTCTGACCCCAGGACTCAGAAGGAGGATCAGAGCTCCAGACTTCTGGACACCTGTCTTGTGAGAGGAGAGCTTGCCTGCAGAGAGTGCTCTGACCACGGGGACGCAGAGTCGAGTTGGATTCTCAGGAGTGTTGACAGAGACTAACAGGATTACAGGAGGATCAAACTCCAGCCAAAGACAGCTTGAACACTAACACCAGAGACTTCCAGATGGCAAAAGGCAAATGGAAGAATCTTACTAACAGAAACCAAGAACACTGGGTACCATCAGAACCCAGTACACCCACCACAGGAGTCCTGGATACACCAACACACCCGAAAAGCAAGATTCAGATTTAAAATCATATCTCATAATGGTGGTAGAAGATTTGAAGGACATTAATAACTCACTCAAATAAATACAGGAGAACAATGCTAAACAAGTAGAAGTCCTTAAAGAGGAAGCACAAAAATCCCTCAAGGAATTACAGGAGACCACGGCTAAACAGGTAGAAGTCCTTAAAGAACTACAGGCAAATACTAATAAACATGTAGAAGAAACACAAAAATCCCTTAAAGAATTACAGGAAAACACTGCTAAACAGCTAGAAGAAACACAAAAATCCCTTAAAGAATTACAGGAAAACATAACCAAACAGGGGACGGAATTAAACAAAACCATTAAGGATCTGAAAATGGTAGTAGAAACAATAAAGAAAACCCAAAGGGAGACAACTCTGGAGATAGAAACCCAAGGAAAGAAATCAGTAACCATAGATGTGAGCATCAGCAGCAGAATACAAGAGATGGAAGAGAGAATCTCAGGTACAGAAGATTCCATAGGGAACATGGACACAACAATCAAAGAAAATGCAAAATGCAAAAATATCCT
>NC_034593.1:73320135-73321187 GCF_900095145.1 Mus pahari
ACTCTTACCAATGGCCAGATCCTGGAAACAGAAGCTAAACAGAGACACATGGACACTAACAGAAGTTATGAAACATGGATTTAACAGATATCTACAGAACATTTTATCCTAAAACAAAAGGATATACTTTCTTCTCAGCACCTCATGGTACCTCCTCCAAAACTGACCATATAATCAGTCACAAAACAGGCATTGACAGATAAAAAAATTGAAATTATCCCATGCATCCTATCAGATCACCACGGACTGAGGCTGATCTTCAATAACAGCATAAACAATAGAAAGCCAACACTCACGTGGAAACTGAACAACACTCTACTCAACGATACCTTGGTCAAAGAAGAAATAAAGAAAGAAATTACAGATGTTTTAGAGTTTAATGAAAATGAAGCCACAACATACCCAAACTTATGGGACACAATAAAAACAGTCCTAAGAGGAAAACTCATAGCTCTGAGTGCTACCAAAAAGAAACTAAAGAGAGAATACACTAGCAGTCTGACAGCACACCTAGAAGCTCTAGAAAAAAAGAAAGCAAATTCACCCAACAGGAGTAGACAGCAGGAAATAATCAAATGTAGGGCTGAAATCAACCAAGTGGAAACAAAAAGAACTATTCAAAGAATCAACCAAACTAGGAGCTGGTTCTTTGAGAAAATCAACAAAATAGATTAACCCTTAGCCAGACTAACTAGAGGACTCAGGGACAGTATCCTAATTAATANAATCAGAAATGAAAAAGGAGACATAACAACGCATCCTGAGAAAATCAAAAACATCATCAGATCCTACTATAAAGGGCCATACTCAATAAAAGTGGAAAACCTGGATGAAATGGACAACTTCCTAGACAGATTCCAGATACCAAAGTTAAATCAGGATCAGATTAATTATCTTAACAGTCACAATTCCCCTAAGGAAATAGAAGTAGTCATTAATAGTCTCCCAACCAAAAAAAAAAGCCCAGGACCAGATGGGTTTAGTGCAGAGTTCTATAAGACCTTCAAAGAAGACCTAATTCCAACTCTCTTCAAACTATTCCACAAAATAGA
>NC_034593.1:73321198-73326657 GCF_900095145.1 Mus pahari
TTAGGCAAATGGATGTATCTGGAGGAGATCATCCTGAGTGAGGTAACCCAATCACAAAAGAACTCACTTGATATGCACTCACTGATAAGTGGATATTAGCTCAGAAACCTAGAATACCCAAGATACAATCTCCAAAACACTAGAAAATCAAGAAGGAAGACTAACATGTGGATACTTCATTCCTCCCTAAAATACAGAATAAAATACCCATGGAAGGAGTTGCAGGGACAAAGTTTGGAGCTAAGATGAAAGGATGGACAATCCAGAGACTGCTCCACCCCGGGGGTCCATCCCATAATCAGCCACCAAACGCAGACATTGCATATGCCAACCAGAACTTGCTGAAAGGACACTGATAGAGCTATCTCTTGTGAGGCTATGCCAGTGCCTGGCAAATATAGAAGTGGATGCCCACAGTCATCTATAGGATTGAAAGCAGAGACTCCAATGGAGGTGCCAGAGAAATTACCCAAGGAACTGAAGGGATCTGCAACCCTATAGGTGGAACAACAATATGAACTAATCAGTATTCCCAGAGCTCGTGTCTCTAGCTGCATATTTATCAATGATGGCATAGTCAGCCATCATTGGGAAGAGAGGCTCCTTGGTCTTGCAAATTTTATATGCCCCATACAGGGGAACGCCAGGGCCAAGAAGTGGGAATGAGTGGGCAGGGGAGCAGGGTGGGGAGAGGGTATAGGGGACATTTGGGATAGCATTTGAAATGTAAATGAAGAAAATATCTAATAAAATAATTTTTAAAAAAAGAAATTCTTGGTTTTGGTTTCTTGAGAATCACAGCTGTCCTCCTGGCTCAGCCTCCCAAATGATAGTATTATTGGGGTAAGCCACCATGCCTAGCTTAGGGACCTTGCTTTTTTCTATAATATGGGTTAAAGATTTGGCTAAGGACATCAAAGGGTTTGCTACATTTTTAGTTACCCATGTTAGTGATAGTTCAAAGATGGTAAAATTCCTAAAATGAATAATGAGTTTCAAATTACACACAATTATGAGCAGCATTATTTAACCTTATGCCTGCTCTGTCTGTCCAGCCCAAGACACAAGTCACCCTTTTTCTGCAGTAATCGCAGGTTGTATCAGCTATTGGCCCATTAGTCTCTTAGTAACCATCTCCTTTATTACTATGATACCAGTGTTAGTATTGCGATTGATACTACCCGAAGTTTCTATCATCTACTGGGAAGCATGGACTGCCCCCTGTACTGAATAAGGTATAAATCATTATACCATAGTACATAAATCTGTATTCAATATTTTCCACTAGTGCCAAGTACTTCATGGCCCCAGTAAGCTTTGCAAGAGCAGACCCTCTTGTCTCCCTGAAAACTTAATGTTTTCTATGTTTGAACATATGCTTCATGCCTTCATCCTCTGTCTCCCCTGCTTATGCCAGTCTCCTTTCTGGAAGTCCCTTTGCAAAGCTATTAGGAGTGATACAGAAGTGTTTGTAGATCCATGTCTGTGGTCATCTCTGTTTCTAAAACACCAGTGAAAATCAAGTACTCAGCCCATTTTGGTGGCATAGGCCAGTAGGATTTACTGAAGGAGGCAGAGGCAGTAGAATCCGAAGTTCAAGGCCAGCCTGGGAGATACATCTTAAAGCTCTCTCCTCCAGCCGAGCAAAATGTCCAAAGGAAAAAAAGGCCAAGGGGAAGAAGGTAGCCCTGGCCCCGACTGTTCTGAAGAAGCAGGAGATCAAAAAGGTGGTCAATCGTTTATGTGAGAAAAGGCCCAAGAACTTCAACATTGAACAAGACATCCAGCCCCAAAGAGATCACACACTTTGTCAAACAGCCCTGCTGCACCAGGCTAGAGCAGCAAAAGGCCATCCTCTATAAGCCACTCAAAGTACCTCCTGCCAGTAACCAGCTCATCCAGGCCCTGGGCAGGCGAACAGCTACCCAGCTGATTAAGCTTGCCCACAAGTACAGGCCAGAGACAAAGCAAGAGAAGCAAAGGGTACTGGCCAAAGCCAAGAAGAAAGCTCGGGGATGGCAAAGGGGATGGTCCAACTAAGAGACCACCTGTCCTCCGAGCAGGAGTCAATACAGTCACCACCTTGGTGGAGAACAAGAAGGCTCAGCTGGTGGTGATTGCCTATGATGGAGACCACGCTGAGCTGCTGGTTTTCCTTCTCAGGTTAACTTGGAAGACAAGGGTGCTGTAGCTAAGCTTGTGGAAGCTATTAGGACCAATTACAATGACAGACAGATACAATGAGACCTGCCACCACTGGGGAGATAGCCTCCTGGGCCCCTAGTCTGTGGATCGCATTGCCAAACTGGAAAAGGCAAAGGCTAAAGAACTCGCCACTCAACTGGGTTAAATGTACACTGCTAAGTTTTCTGTGCATAAATATAATTACAAAATTATAAAAAGAAAAGGAAAGCCAAGTGCTCAGTTAAATAAAACAGTTTCTGTATTATCAGTGAATGAGTTGGTGTAGATATGACTAAACAATAGGATTTGTCTTGCCTCTAAAATACTAGAACACCCACCAAATGATTGATACCATTTAAGGAACATTTGATCCAATTTACTTTAGAGTCCAAAAAAATCTTACTCCTATGAAATTAAGAGCACTGAATTCCAGAAACGATCAGTTAATCATGTCAATGCTCTTTTTCTTTCATTGTGTTTTAAGAGGTGAGAGGGGGCGTGGTAGGGAACTTCAGCTGGACAGTTTGGGAGCTGTAGTTTCTTTCAGGTGACAGACTCCAAGGATAAGTCTTTTCCCACCAGTGACTGCCTATCTACTGTTTCTGTGGAATAAATCTTTTTCCTTTAACCCATCCATTTATTATAGAAGTCGCAATTGCCTTGTATCTGATAATTAAGTCTACTTTAAAAGAATTCTCTTCGGGTTCCATTGGGTATCTATGCCATCTGCAATGACACCAGTGTCAATTGCAGATGAAATTGCAATGAAATCCTGTCCTGCAATGAAAGTCCCACCATGCTTTTTAAAAAGACATTTGTGTGATTCTTTCTGGTGTACTTTGCACTGTTGAACACAGAGCTGCCTTTTAGTAGGACGGAAAGATCCTATTTTTCTTGAACTCTCAGAACAAATCTTTCACACCAGACACTATCCAGGGATCATGTAACTTGAAAGCACCAGAGGTAATTGTTAATGTGATTACAGCAAATGTTGCTGTAAGAAAACACCATAGCATGACTAGACTCCAAACAAGCATTATTTTCTCACATCCCTAAAAGCTGGCAAATCTAAGGTCAAGTTGCTGGCAAAATCTGTGTTTGGTAAAGGGTCCATTTCCTGGTGCATAAATGATGTCTCTACCATGTTCTCTCATGGTAGAAGGAGCCAATAAGCTCTTTGGATTCCTTGTTTTAAAACTAAGAGCACCATTACCTCTCGCCAGGCTGTATTCTCATTAAAGCATCACTTCTTAATGCCACAGCCTTATGGATTTAAACATGTGTGTATTGTGGGAAACATACTCAAGCCATTGCAAGAGAGCAATTCTTTGCATCCCATCAGCAGATGTGGGCTTGGTTGTCCTATTCTAATTGCAAACCAACAACAATTGCTTCTTCTTTCTTGAAATGATATTCTCTGCTACTAGTGATAACAGCCTAAACAATACCATTTAGAAACGTTTAACAGTTATTTTTTAAATGGGTGATATGAGGGATGAGGCTGCTTTTTAGTGGGATGGAAAAATCCTATACATCTTAAGCTCTCAGAACAAACCCCCAGTATTAGACATATCCAGGGCCTATGTAAGCTTTGAAAACACCACAGGTAATGGTTAATGTAATTGCCTGTAATTATCTTGCATTATGGATCCTGGAAAGTACCTTCAAGTAATCATATTATGTCCCACTTTTAAAATACCATGACTTTTCTTGAGATGAAAGACCTTTAGAGAGCACTGCCATGTTAATGTCAACTTTACCATGAATTTATCATCATTTTGAAGAAATTCATCACTGGCTACTTGCATATTTTATTCAAATTATCAGTAAAACTTAATTTCATAATCAAATTGTCAGTAAAACTTAATTTCATAAACTCAATTGTATAAGTATTACTATCACAGAGTCTATCTTCTATCCATCTATCTATCTATCTATCTATCTATCTATCTATCTATCTATCTATCTATCTATCTATCTGTCTATCTACCTATCTATCTGTCTATAATCTATATCTACCTCTCCCTCATCCATCCATCAATCAATCCTCTATATATCTACCTGTCTATCATCTATCTATGTATTTATCTATCATTTAACTATGTATTTTCTATCACACATTCTAAACCTTGAAAAATGATTTAAAGAAATAGGTTCTCTTTACATTGCCCACACTGACTCAAGCTTCAACTTCAAGTTGAAGTTCTGCTTTCCTTTGCTTCCTCAGAAGCTGAGACTACAGAAATGTGACAAGAGCTTAGTGAACATAGCTTAATGGTTAAACATGAGTAAAAAGTATCCATAACCAAGTGAATGACTATAGTCATTTTGCATCTTGCATACAAATGGACAGCTAATGGCAGGTCTATTTTAAAATAGGGACCTTAGAACTATGAAACAAGACTCTTTCAAAGAATATGAAAAATCAAATCTATGCAATAAAGTTTTAAAGAAAGACTTAGGACGTTTCAGTCTTCTCATGGAGTTAGAAAAAAATTTCACTTAGATTTTTTTCTTTTTTTCACTTCTCACAAAATAATAGTCTCAAAAATTTTATGAAACACTTTAGCTGAAGTGTTTGTGCAAAAAACTTCACCCTGCCAGCTGTTGAAAAAGTGCATTTGTGAGAAAAATATCCAAAAATTTTTAATCTATTCTGCTGAACAGTACTATTGCATCAAGGTGAGCAAGGATATAGAAATTATTTTCCAAATGACTGACAATACCATTATCACTTCCATATGTAAGTGATAGTATCTGGAATCTGAACAAAAAAACAGGAAACAACTCTGTGTCAACTCCATTCCAAAGGGAGAATAATAATGTGATCCACTAGGGAAAAACAAAACAAAACACAAACCAACTAATGAAGTCAGTGCTATCATCCTGCCAACTTGCTTTCTGGAAGAACTTTCAATGTGGCAATGGAGTAGGAAAGCAGACACAGTCCCCAAGCTCACTGAGCTGAGGAGAGAGAAATTAGAGTTCAGAGAGATCAAAGGTATCTAGAATTCAGAGGATAAAAATATCACTGATTAAATTGCAGCTAAAGACTTTGGGAGTCTTCATGAAAGATCACTGGGTCTTGGCTGAAAAATGGCCTGTATATGAAGACTTCACAGGACCACAGAAACTCCTAGGAAACAGTAGTTTCCTGGGATGCATAAAATGAGAACATCTAAATGACACCAGCAATAAAAGGAGCTGATATCAAAAGAAGTCACTAGATATGCACTCACTGATAAGCAGATATTAGCCCAGAAACTTAGAATACC
>NC_034593.1:73327707-73339127 GCF_900095145.1 Mus pahari
AAAAAAAAAAAAAAAAAAAAAAAAAAAAAAAAAAAACAGAAAAGAGAAGAAAAAGAAAAAGACTAACTGAGTACATAGTGCATTCATTATCTAACATGGCACATTGCAGCATGCAAGCTGAATGAGCCCACAAGGGAGCTAAGAGCAGGGAGACAGCCAGACATCTCTAGGTTAGTCTCCTTGTTGACTTTGCACAAGCGTGGAAGTCACTCAAGCAGTGTCTATTTAAGTACCAATGACATCTAATGCATTTCATTCTCCTTCAAAGCTGGTGGTATGAAAGCCACTGTCTTGAAGCCAGTAAGGTGGCTCTGCAGGATTCTATACTCAGCACCCACATAGTGGCTCACAACTACCTGTAACTCAGTTCCAGGGGATGGATGCCTTCCTGAACACACATGCTGCAAATATATACACTCAGGCACAGACACATACATGTGCAATAATATATATATATATATATATATATATATAAGTCTATCTAAAACTGTATATATGTTTTAAAGTCATTTTACTGAAGCTGTGTTGACCTTGAGCTCTAAGAACAGCAAAGCTTCATAGGACAGATGACTCCCTTGCCTCCACACAAAGACAAAACTCTATAATAGGAAAGCTAAACCTTAGAACAGGAGTAGTTTTTCTCACAGTAATTCTATTGATCCTCTCATGTAAGCATGGCAGTAGTTTCTCACTGACCATGTCACAGGACAAGAACTAAGCCAGGATAGGACCTAACCACACCCTGGCCAGGTCTGTATACTTATGCTGAGAATAGACTTGATGTCACTTGATTGCTCTATCTGTTCTTCTTTCCTGTGTATATGATGATCCACTCTTCTCTCTGCTTTCCTTTATTGTTTATCCCTAGCTGAAGCACTGGAATAGGTGTCCCAGTCTAGACTGTTTAGGCCCCTGGAGTCAAGCCTTCTTCCCTAAAAGCCAACCAAGAACCGAACAATTGGACAAGAGAAAAACCTGATACCAGAGAAATGTGACATCACAAAAATAACCACAAAAGCCTGGGGAAGGCAGAAACTTAATTTTCTCAGAGCAAATGCTGATAGAGGGAAGGTTGTTGTGGAAGGGGAATCAAGGTAGTTCTCATGCAGAATCAGAAGCCCAGAACATTTTCAAGTTGGTTATGAACAGAGCAGTTGTAGACGACAGAGATGAAGGCCAGTGTGACCAGCTCTCAGACGAATCCTACAAAGTGCCAAAACCAGGCTGAGTTCTGAGCTGGCACTAGCTCTCTGTGAGAGGTGAGAATTCAGAGCAAAGAAATTAAGAACTGAGGAGCTGGTGTTCAAGAACAGCGGGTACGCAAGGTGAGTAATTCGGACCCCAGCAAATGCAGAAGGGTTGTCAAGACACTCAACTGAATGTGATCCTGTTTTGTAATGTCAGTCACTGGAAGGTAGGGTGGCCACATACATTGTCATCCACACAGGCCTCTTCTGGAGGTGAAATGAAGTGCTGAAGTTCAACAATTGGCAATAAGAGATTGTCCCGGGTATACTGACAAGCTAAAACCAGTGATACCTAGCCTATCACACTGCCCTTCAAGGATATATGATCACTAACTCCGGAGTTGCCAGTGGCCCTCTACTGCACAAAGAAAGTCCACTTGAGAGTGAGTCCAGGGCACATCAACAGCAAGGCCGAGTGATGGAGTAAGAGAGATGAGGTTTGATGTTGCTCTCTGTGTTTGCCTGCATGACACACTGGGTTGTTTCACCCCTACGAAGCCTATTCTTTTCTCCTGTAAACTCTTTCAGTCCTAACTGATGTCATTTGGCACACATAGAAAGCAAATATACATCCTTTCTCAGACATGACACCCAAGAGCAACTAGCAACCAAGTATCTTCATTTGACCCTGTGTTTGAGAACATTCTCTTAAAAAAAACTCAAAAATCCTTATACTATAGATGTTATAATCAACCATCTTCCCATGACAGTCCAGCAATTACAAATGATACAAGATGATATTTCTTTCTGCTAGTAATTCTGAGAAAAATGAGACTGAGAACCAGATGACAGGATTGGGGTATTTCTAATAAGTACTCTCCTTTCTAATTCTAAGAAATCAATTGGTTCCAATTCCATGCCCATATGACACCATGTGGGACTATCTTGCAGTGCCTCACTCATTTAGCTTTACAGATTGACCTCTATGTTTTTGGGGTTTTTTTTGATGTTATTACAGATGGCAGACTCTCATCCCCATTTTGTTGTTTAATAGTATTCTATCACATATATAAAGAGTTTGAACCTGACACAATATATGCTTATATATAAACTTCACATGTTACTCTACTAATCTGTATATTCTTATATTTCACTGAAACAGTTCTTTTCAAGTGCACAAAGGCATGAGTGGACAGCTGAAATTAGTTTGATTGTAATGCAGCTAGCTCAGAAAAAGTCATTTTTTTTCATTGACATTCACATAAGCCACTATTATTTTTCTTCTGCTTTTAACAAGATTAAGTACATGAAGTTTTGGTTCATGTATATCTGCCCTGTATAGCACTGTACCCATCTCCCTATTAAATCTACCCCTATTATATTACTAAGTGTTCCCACAGGTTGTATAAAATTTCATGTTCTACCATTTCCTTTCTTCAAACTTCTTGAGATTATACAAAGAAAAACTTTGGTTTTCTGCAAATGGCACTTGCTTGACCAAATTTGCTTTAATGATTCCCCCAAAATTGCTGCTTTCACAGTTTAGTCAGTTTCTGTGCAAGACACTCTCGAGCTAACTACAGAAAATGATGATGGATGAGCAGCCAGGCCCCAGAGCTTGAAAAGGGAATTATCTTTTCCATTTCATGCGGAAGATTAAAATCCCAACCCATTTTTAAGGATTTGAACACTTTTTCTATTAGAGAGTGGATTCAGAATAATTCCATTTTATTATGTGCAATTTTATATCCTTGTAATAAAATAGTCATTGTGAGTAAAAATCAGTCACATCTAAGTTCAGTATTGTGGAATAATTCTGATCTCATCATAAGTAATTATTTGAATTATCACAGTGCCCGAATATCAGAAATTTCATATTCGTAGCCTTATTTCTCTTGAACTTTGCAGATTGTACTTCTTCAGACAGGCTCTTGCAGACTGCCTGCACTTGTTCTCAGACCCCATCTCCATTTTGCCCATGGCCCAGGCACATCCCAAATCAGGAAGACTTCTGCTGAGAAAAGAACAGGTCTGGGGGCTACAGGACCCCAAACATGTTTTCAATCAAGTTCTCTTTTGTACTTTATTTGATAAAACTATTCTTCTGAGACAATAGTTAATGCTGAATGCTTTAATCCAAGGACTAAAACACAGTTAAAAGCAGAGGTATAAATGCATAATTATTTATTTTCCCAGTGGTGTATAGTCATTGTACTTGGGTTACATGAGGGAATTTTCAAACAAATATAGGAACAAGGCAGGTACTGTTGCTTTGAGAGTAATTTAAACACACCTACCTGATACCGTCTTACCTTCCCCCTTCTCAATTCTCCCATCAATAGAAAAATATATTGATATTTAATATATGTGTATTGTGTTACAGCTCTGAGGGAAAAGGTTTCCCTAATGCAAGTGTTATAGCTCTTAAGGCAAAAGTATCCTAGCAGTCTGGAGCCAAGGAATACCACAAAGTCACCCGGTGCAACAAGCCTCACATAAGAGATTTATCGGGAGGGATAAAGCCAGGTGGCTGCCTCTACTTGGGCAAGAAGCAGCAGAGAACTAAGCAGAAGACAGGGTTTATGTAGTGTTTCTTGTGGGGCATAGCTTTCCAGAGTAGGGATTTCCTAGGTGGGGACTGGTGAGTTTTCATGTCCTGAGCTTGGGCTCTTTACTCTATAGGGCAGAGCTGGATATTTTCTTTACTTACATTTCAAATGCTATCCCGAAAGTTCCTTATACCCTCCCTCTGCTCCTGCTCCCCTACCCACCCACTCCCACTTGTTGGCCCTGGCCTTCCCCTATACTGGGGCATATATAGTTTGCAAGACCAAGGGGCCTCTCTTCCCAATGATGGCTGAATAGGCCATCTTCTGCTACATATGCAGCTAGAGACACGAGCTCTGGGGGTACTGGTTAGTTCATATTGTTGTTCCACCTGTAGGGTTACAGACCCCTTCAGCTCCTTGGGTACTTTCTCTAGCTCCTCCATTGGGGACCCTGTGTTCCATCCAATAGCTGACTGTGAGCAGTGGATCAAAATCTTAATATCAAACCTGAAACTCTAAAACTGGTAGAAGAAAGTAGAGTGAAATACTTCAAGATAGAGGAATAAATATGGACAATCTCGATAAAAAATCGGTAGCACAAGAGATAAAGAGTAATATTTCAAGTGGATCCCTGTAGAATCCAAAGGCATCTTCATAGCAAACATTAAGGAGACACCTGCAGGGTGGGAGATACCAGCCATCCATTTGACCAAAGGTTAATACCTGGGATGTACGAAAGCTAAATAATAAGAATCCAAACAACCTAATCAGCAAATGTACTAATGAAGACAAAGATTATTCCCCAAATATGAACTATGTATGTTTAACATATAGTCAAGGAGTCAGCAGGATGTCTCCTAGTTAGGGTTCCAACTGCAGGAATACAACATTATGAATAAAATCAATACAGAGAGGAAAAGGTTTGTACCCTTTTACAGCTCATAAGTCACAGTTCATCCCTGAGAGAAGTTAGGGCAGGAACTTAGAGGCAGGGACTGAAACAGAGGGTGTGGAGGAATGTGGCTTACTGACTTGTTCTTCATGGCTAGGTCAGCCTGCTTCATTATAGCACCCAGTACTGCCTATCCATGGGATGACATTCCCCACAATGGGATGGGCTCTACCCCATCAATTATTAATGAAAAAAACTGTACCACAGGTTTGTCCATATACCCATTGGTGGTGGTGTTTTCTCAAGTATGATTCTCTCATTCAAAATAACTCTGTCTTGTTTCAAATTGACTAAATCTAACCAGCTGCTCTGTAGTAAAAAGTACTTGTTGCCAAGTCTGGCAACCTGAGTTCTATCTCCAGAATCCATACTGTGGAGGGAGAGCACACACTTCTGCAAATTGTTCTCTAATGCCCATGCATGCGATGGGGTATCTGTGCCCACATACTTACGCATGACTCATGCACACCCATGCGCATGCACACAATGAATGTAAAATGTTTCAATATAACCTGTAAAATTTCAAATTTTGCAGTTCATAAATATAACTTTTAATGTCTTTCATCTGTTAAGGTAAATCTATTTTCTTACCTATTAAATGGAAATAATTAGATTTGGAAAACAACTGTGACAGATGGATGTAAATGACCAAGCCTATTTCTGGGACACACATTGTAGGTAATTTGTATCTAGTTCCAGTTAAGGTAAACTTGGTTAGGAGTTTTTTCCTTGTCAGTCAGGACTGGAAGTTAACTGTTGCTGTGCTGTGAGTATAGAACCATCTTTGATGGGATCAATTTGAAGCTCTTAACCAAAGGCTCGCAGAACGCTCTGATCCTGTGCTCAGAAGCAGAATATAAGTGAGCCATCTAAAGATTACAGCATGCGCTGACATTCAGCGAGATAATTAGAATGGACGTAGTGATAAAATGAGTAGCACAGTTTAAATGCCTGTTTGTTGAAGCAGGTATTAAAGTACATGATGTTAGAAAAATGTTCACATTTGCTGGCCTGAGCTCATATCCTAAGAGAAATGAAATATTTCCTTAAAGCAACACAACGGATAGGGAAGCGCATTAATCTGAGCTAAATTGACATACATTAAAAGAAATTAAAGTGCATTCTGTTGTCTATTTACTTTTGATGAGTTTCCTTAAGATTTATGCCTGTGACTTAATCTGAAAAATATGATCACCATATAATGTTTTGTCCCCTGACTGTGTAATATCTTGGACCATTATCAATCAACCTCAGTGTACCTGCGAATCCTCTTCAGGGATGGTAGATAGATAGATAGATAGATAGATAGATAGATAGATAGATAGATAGATAGATAGATAGATAGATAGATGATAGAGGTCTCAGTAGCTCAGGATGGACACTCTCTGCATTTCTACCACAGGCTATGCAGCACTAGACCCAGGCCCTGATCACCAGTAACAGGCAGAAATCTGTTAAGAGTCCAACTCTCTGCATTTCTACCATGGGCCTGTTTCCCTCCCCCCCTCAGGCTATGCAGCACACTCTATCATGCCTCTTAACCAATGCATTATTGAGTTTATATGATACATAATTTATTAACTACTGCTTGGCATTAAGTTGACGCTTTGTAAAGCTGTTTACTTACGAGCATTTTCTGAAAACTCATTGGAATAGAGTCTTTCTGTGTGCCCTCATGCTCTGAGCAGCACTGGGTGCTCAGGGACCGGGAGCTGATATTAGTGAGGCTTTACTCACTCCAGTTATCAGCTGTTCAGGAACACTGAATGCTGCATTTGGGCATATCGAGTGTTTGGCAATGGATATGATCCGTATCACTAAGGCCTCACTTTATAAAACTTTCAATGCATAACAAAGCCATTAACTGAACTAAAAGTGCCTCAAAAACCTTCAATCAATACAAAATTATCAATGACAATTCCAGTTATTTTTTTCACATACAATAATTTAAATCTCACAGGAGGTTTCATTGTAGGAAGGTGCCTGCAGCACATGTCCCTGGTGCTAGTGGTGTCTCACAGTGTGAAATTGCTATGTGCACTGTGGGTGGGAATAGTGTGCATGCTCTATATTCACTATATGACACTAACCAGTAAACAATGATCACATAAGTTATGTAAGGCAGCTTCTATAATAATGCATTAAAGTCTAACTACAAGTCATTCACTCTTGGGTTACTGTTACTGTGACTGTGTCTGTCACTCACCCAATGCAGTGCAACAGGCAGTACTAAGCTAACAGATTTCTGCCTCTTACTGGGGATCAGGGCCTGGGTCTAGTGGTTTCAGATTCTTGGCTGTTTATGCAAAGATTAAAAATACAGGCTCATGTAGAGTTGCAAACATGGCAATATGACTTTATTCAAGGTGAATCAACAGTACAGGTTAGGATATAATACAAGGATTGACATTTGGCCACATGTTTGAGAGTACTCAGAGACCAATCACTGTATGGGACTTCCTTCTATGAGGTTCAAGAAGAGAAGAAGTTTGGTTACTTAGGTACACACAGAAGGTGGTTCCCTGTTATGGTTAAAAGATTTTCTTCTGTGTATGTCCTTTCCCATAATGCACCTGATTTTAATCACTTCAGGGCTCATTTCTTCTGTGTATTTCATTTCCCATAATGCATCTGATTTTAATCATATGAAGGCCAAACTATCATAGGTAGTTTTGCCTTACTGTACCTAAAAACCAGGTCAGGTTGGATGAATCTTTATATTCTTCATACCTGGATACACTGGGTCGGAATATACTTGAGCAGAAACTAACTTCGTTTCTTGTTAAGGGGAGGGAAATCTAAACTGGGAAGGGTGGTACCCATAACCTGATTCAGAAGGTGGTCTGAGATGTCTTGAGATTGCTACATAGATTGATTGGAGAGGGGGTTATGTGCACACATCATGTATAGGTGAAAGGACAGGGCTGTCAAGGACACTATTATAGAGGAGTATGTATAACCAAAGCCAAGTAGATCTCTGGGTTGCTAAGCTGTTCATGTGCTTGCCTGCCTCAGTTTCTCTAGATGTTAAAATGGGGAATTTTCAAATGAATGCCAGAAATCAATTTCCATAGTATACTCCTGATGTGCAATGCATAAATCACATTATATCTATACTTACACTTCCAAGGCATAGTTGGCCATAATACCTATTACTTTGTAAAACAATTAAAATTCAGCAAACACTTCCTTCTGTAAAGAGAGGTCTGGTAGATGCCTGAAAACACCTGTTTTCCTGGTTGGTTTATACAATAGGAAACACTCCACCTCTATGCAGATCTAAGCGCCATGCTGCTATAAAGGAGGCAGGGCAGGTTGTCTCCAAATCTGCCCCATCACTGTTTATTCTTTCCAGTGATGAGAATTTCTTCTTCATGTCTGCAGTGGCAGAAGTGCCCCACAGCCTTGCTGGTCAGCTGACCTTCTGCTAATTAGCTTGATCACATTGCTCACTCTTTCTCTCCCCTTTTTTCTTAGCAGTATGATTTTAAAAATAATTCAAAATCATGGACTGAAAAAGATGAGGAGAGAAGTTAATTAAGCTCAACCTCTGCCTCAGATTCATCTCTCACACATGGAAGTATATCACTAAAGAATTCTGTCTTGTAATCAGGGCTGATGAGTAGATGCAAGAAGCAGGTGGTTGCTGTTAACATAGTCTGATGAAAAACAAGGTTAGAATAACTTATTTTTAAATAACTCAGGGGGACTCACTACTTGTTGAAATGAATAATAGGAGATAAACATATTAATCATTTTGACAAGACATTATTTCTTTTTTTCTATGTCATTTTTATTAGATATTTTCTTTACTTGCATTTCAAATGTTATCCCCTTTCCTAGTGTACCCCTCTGAAAATCCCCTATTCCAACCCCTTGCTCCCCAACCAACCCACTCCCTATTCTTGGCCCAGGCATTGCCCTGTACTGGGGCATAGAACCTTCTCAGGATCAAGGGCCTCTCGTCCCATTGATGACTGATTAGGCTATCCTCTGCTACATATGCAGCTAGAGCCACCAGTCCCTCCATGTATTTTCTTTGGTGATTTAGTCCCAGGAAGGTCTGGGGTTACTGGTTAGTTCATACTGTTGTTCCTCCTATGGGGCTGCAAACCCCTTCAGCTCCTTGGGTACTTTCTCTAGCTCCTTCATTGGGGACCCTGTGTTCCATCCAATAGATGACTGTGAGCATCCATTTCTGTATTTGTCAGGCACTGGCACAGCCTCACAAGAAATAGCTATATCAGGGTCCTGTCAGCAAAATCTTGCTGGCATATGCAACAGTGTCTGGGTTTGGTGGTTGTTTATGGGATAGATCCCCAGGTGGGGCAGTCGCTGGATGCTTATTCCTTCAGTCTCTGCTCTGAACTTTGTCTCTGTAACTCCTTCCATAGGCATTTTGCTCGTCCTTCTAAGAAGGATCGAAGTAGCCACACTTTGGTCTTCCTTCTTCTTGAATTTCATGTGTTTTCCAAATTCTATCTTGGGTATTCTGAGCTTCTGGGCTAATATCCACTTATCAGTGAATCTATATCATGTGTGTTCTTTTATGATTGGGTTACCTCACTTAGGATGATAACTTCCATATCCATCCATTTGTCTAAGAATGTCATAAACTTATTGTTTTAATAGCTGCATAGTACTCCATTGTGTAAATGTACAATATTTTCTGTATCCATTCTTCTGTTGCAGGACATCTGGGCTCTTCCCAGCTTCTGGCTATTATAAATAAACTGCTATGAACATAGTGGAGCATGTGGCCTTATTACAAGTTGGAGCATCTTCTAGGTATATGCCCAGTAGTGGTATTGCTGGATTTTCCAGTAGTACTATGTCTAATTTTCTGAGGAACCACCAAACTGATTTCCAGAGTGGTTGTACCAGCTTGCAATCCCACCGAAATGGAGGAGTGTTCCTCTTTCTCCACATCTCCGCCCGCATCTACTGTCACCAGAGTTTTTGATCTTAGCCATTCTGACTGGTATGAGGTGGAATCTCAAGGTTTTTTGATTTGCATTTCCCTGATGATTAAGGATGTTGAACATTTTTTTAGGTGCTTATCAGACATTCGGTACTCCTCAGTTGAGGATTCTTTGTTTAGCTCTGTACACCATTTTCTAATAGGGTTATTTGGTTTTCTGGAGTCCAACTCCTTGAGTTCTTCATATATATTGGATATTAGTCCCCTATCTGATTTAGAACTGGTAAAGATCTTTTCCCAATCTCTTGGTGGCTTTTTTGTCTTATTGACAGTGCCCTTTGCCTTATAGAAGCTTTGAAATTTTATGAGGTCCCATTTGTCGATTCTTTATCTTACAGTACAAGCTATTGCTCTTCTTTTCAGGAATTTTCCCCCTGTGCCCATATTTTTGAGGCTCTTCTCCATTTTCTCCTTTATAAGTTTCAGTGTCTCTGGATTTATGTGGAGTTCCTTGATCCACTTAGACTTGAGCTTTGTACAAGGAGATAAGAATATCAATTCTGTATCCATTCAGAGGAATGGATATAGAAAATGTGGTACATTTACACAATGGAGTACTACTCAGCTATTAAAATCAATGAAATTATGAAATTCTTAGGCAAATGGATGGATCTGGAGGATAGCATCCTGAGCGAGGTAACCCAATCACAAAAGAACACACATGATATGCACTCATTGACAAGCAGATATTAGCCCAGAAACTTAGAATACCCAAGATACAATTTGCAAAACACATGAAAATCAAGAAGAAAGGAGACCAAAGTGTGGATACTTCATTCCTCCTTAGAACAGGGAACAAAATACCCATGAAAGGAGTTATAGAGACAAAGAGTAGAGCAGAGACTGAGGGAATGACCATCCAGAGACTGCCCCACCTGAGGATCCATCCCATAAACAACCACCAAACCCAGACACTGTTGAATATGCCAGCAAGATTTTGCTGACAGGACTCTCATATGACTATCTCTTGTGAAGTTCTCTTTCTTTGTTGGATTTTTGTGTTGTTTAGGTATTAGAATAATTGTGGTTTCATAGAATGAATTGGGTAGAGTACCTTCTGTTTCTATTTTGTGGAATAGTTTGAGAGTTGGAATTAGGACTTCTTTGAATGTCTGATAGAACTCTGCACTAAACCCATCTGGTCCTGGGCTTTTTTTGATTGAGAGACTAATGATGACTGCTTCTATTACTTTAGGGGATATGGGACTGTTTAGATCATTAATCTGATCCTGATTTAACCTTGATACCTTGTATCTGTCTAGAAGTTTGTCCATTTCATCCAGGTTTTCCAGTTTTGTTGAGTATAGGCTTTTGTAGTAGGATGTGATGATNTTTTGGATTTCCTCAGATTCTGTTGTTATGTCTCCAATTTAATTTCTGATTTTGTTAATTAGGATACTGTCCCTGAGTCCTCTAGTTAGTCTGGCTAAGGGTTTATCTATCTTGTTTTATTTTCTCAAATACCACCTCCTGGTTTGGTTGATTCTTTGTATACTTCTTTTTATTTGCTCTTGGTTGACTTCAGCCCTGAGTTTGATTATTTCCTGCAGTCTATTCCTTTTGGGTGAATTTGCTTTTGTTAGTTCTAGAACTTTTAGATGTGCTGTCAAGCTCCTAGAGTAAGTTCTCTCTAGTTTCTTTTTGGAGGCACTAAGAGCTATGAGTTTTCCTCTTAGGAATGCTTTCATTGTGTCCCATAAGTTTGGGTATGTTGTGGCTTCATTTTCATTAAACTCTAAAAAGTCTTTAAT
>NC_034593.1:73339592-73361842 GCF_900095145.1 Mus pahari
GGGAGCAGGGGGGAGGGTATAGGGGACTTTGGGAATAGCATTTGAAATGTAAATGAAGTAAATACCTAATAAAAATTGAAAAAAAGAAATCTCTCACTATTATTGTGTGTTGCAATGTATGTTTTGAGTTTTACTAAAGTTTGTTTAATGAATTTGGATGCCCTTGCCTTTGGAGCATAGATATACAGAATTGAGTTCGTCTTCATAGATTTTACCTTTGATGCGTATGAAGTGCCCCTCCTTGTCTTTTTTGATAAGTTCGGGTTGAAAGTCGATTTTATTCAATATTAGAATGGCTACTCCAGCTTGTTTCTTCGGAGCATTTGCTTGGAAATTGTTTTCCAGCCTTTTATTCTGAGGTAGTGTCTATCTTCGTCACTATGTTGGGTTTCCTGTATACAGCAAAATGTTGGGTCCTGTTTATTTCGCCAGTCTGTTAGTCTATGTCTTTTTTTTTTTTAGGGATTTCAGTCCATTGATATTAAGAGATATTAAGGAAAAGTAATTGTTGCTTTCTGTTATTTTGCTGTTAGAGTTGGTATTCTGTTTTTGTGGCTATCTTCTTTTAGGTTTGTTGAAAGATTACTTTCCTGCATTTTCTAGGGTATAGTTTTCTCCTTGTGTTGGAGTTTTCCCTTTGTTGTCCTTTGAAGGGTTTGATCAGTGAAAAGATACTGGGTTAATTTGGTTTTGTAATGGGATACTTTGCTTTCTCCATCTATGGTAATTGAGAGTTTTGCTGGGTATAGTAGCCTGGGCTGGCATTTGTGTTCTCTTAGGGTCTCTATAACATCTGTCCAGAATCTTTTGGCTTTCATAGTCTCTGGTGAGAAGTCTGGTGTAATTCTAAAAGGTCTGCCTTAATATGTTACTTGACCTTTTTCCCTTACTGATTTTAATATTCTATCGTTATTTAGTGCATTTGGTGTTTTGATTATTATGTGTCCGGAGGAATTTCTTTTCTGGTCCAGTCTATTTGGAGTTCTGTAGGCTTCTTGTATGTCCATGGGCATCTCTTTCTTTAGGTCAGGGAAGTTTTCTTCTATAGTTTTGTTGAAGATATTTACTGGCCCATTAAGTTGAAAATCTTCATTCTCATCTACTCTTATTATTCGTAGGTTTGGTCTTCTCATTGTGTCCTGAATTTCCTGGGTGTTTTGAGTTAAGATCCTTTTGCATTTTACATTTTCTTTGATCATTGTGTCCATGTTTTCTATGGAATCTTCTGTGCCTGAGATTCTCTCTTCCATCTCTTGTATTCTGTTGGTGATGCTTGCATCTATGGCTCCTGACTTCTTTCTTAGGATTTTTATCTCCAGAGTTGTCTCCCTTTATTTTTTTCTACTTCCATTTTTAGAACCTGGATGGTTTTGTTAAATTCCTTCACCTGTTTGGTTGTTTTCCTGTTATTCTTTAAGGGATTTTTGTGTTTGCTCTTTAAGGACTTCTACCTGTTTATCTGTGTTCTCCCATATTTCTTTAAGGGAATTTTTAATTTCCTTCTTAAAAACCCTCTACCAGCATCATAAAATATGATTTTAAAGCTTTATCTTGCTTTTCCAGTGTGTTGGGGTATCCAAGACTCACTGTGGTGGGAGTACTGTGTTCTGATGATGCCAAGTAGTCTTGGTTTCTGTTGATAAGATTCTTACATTTTCCCTTGGCCATCTGTCAACCTCTTGTGCTAGATGTTCTAGTTGTCTCTGGCTGGAATTTGTTCCTCCTGTTTGTCTGTAAGCCTGTGTCAGCACTCCTGGGAGACAAGCTCTCTCCTGGTCAGACCAGTGGACAGGGGGCTGGGGAACATTCCCACCTCCTGGCTGCAGATGTAGGCCCATAGACCCGTAGGACCATGTCTGAGAAGCTCTCCTTTGTGTCCTGCCTAAGAGAGACATGGAAGAGAAAATGGTGATTTCACCTGAGTCCCAGGGTCAGAGCACTCCCTGAAGGCAATCTCTCCTTTGGCAGAGAAGGTGCACAAAGGTCTGAAGATCAGTTCTACCCCCTGGCTGTGGATGTAGGCCCGTGGGACTGTATCTGGGAAGCTTTGTTGCTTCTGTGGCCTGCGTTCTCCTGTGTGGACCCGACTTAGAGAGACACTGGATAGCAAGACATTATTTCTATTTTATTGGAAAACATCCCCTTTAAAATATTGTTGATATATATTTTAAACTAGTATTTTAAATTATTTTAGTGCATACATGTGAGTGTCTACATGTGTGCATGCAAATACATGCTTGCTGCCTGTATTGGCTGGTTTTGTGTGTCAACCTGACACAAGCTGGAGTTAGCACAGAAAAAGGTGCCTCCCTTGAGGAAATGCCTCCATGAGATCCAGCCATAAGGCATTTTCTCAATTAGTGATCAAGTGGGGAGGGAATAGCCCATTGTGGGTGGTGCCATCCCTGGGATGGTATAGTCATAGGATTTATGAGAAAGCAATCTGAGCAAGCCAGGGGAAGTAAGCCAGTAAGTAACATCCCTCCATGGCCTCTGCATCGGCTCCTGCTTCCTGACCTGCTTGAGTTCTAGTCCTGACTTCCTTTGGTGATGAACAGCAATATGGAAGTATAAGCTGAATAAACCCTTTCTCCCCAAATTGCTTCTTGGTTATGATGTTTTGTGCAGGATTTGAAACTCTGACTAAGATAGTGGCCATGGAAGCCAGAAAAGTGTGTTGGATCCACTGAGGTGGGAATCACAGACAGTTGTGAGCTGCCAGATATGTGAGTTAGGAACTCAATCCGTCTTCTGTAAGAGCAAGCCTGAGGTGTCCTTTCCAAAGTCCATTATGAAGCTTAAACACTGGTGAGTAGTACACGTCAGTTCAATAAAGGCAAAAAACTGGATTTCTACATGTACCATTGAGCGTTAAGCCTCATTTACCAACACTCTGTGCACTGCAATATGAGCATTTTAACCTTCATACAAACAGTTTCTTCTTCAAATATGTACTGGGCATATGAAGGACAAACTGGTGGCAGTTCTCCTAGTTCCAAAGGTACTGGACCCTAGGGGACCAATTTCCCTTTAGTGAGGGTGAATCTGTGACTGGCTGTGGCCATGAGAGCACAGAAAAAGTGGGGAGATACATGGGACTTCCTATGAATGCACTACTCACAATGTACATAGTAGTGCCTAGTTGTCACGCCTTTCTACAGAAAACCCACACTTCCTTCTCATAAGCTCAGAGATGCAAGCTATTGTGTTGGGAAGACCCATAAAGTAGTGAATTCAAGGAAACAAAGAACAAGATAAAAACTGAAGCCTTCAGCATGGTGCAAAGGGAAAACAGCACTGCCAACACTTTCCGAATCTCAGAAACAGACTTTTCCCTATGTGAAATTGAGATGACACCGTAGCCCTGGTTACCAGGGTGGCCAAAGCCTGCTGAAACCTGGAACAAAACTCCAGCTAAGCTGTGCAAAGATTCTGACCTCTAAAAACTGGTGCAATGGATGTTTGATGTTTTCATTGTCTGTAGTGTATTGTTCTAGAGCTACAGGTATTAATACAGGGGATGGCAGATGGCAAATAGTCAAATATATGCATTCTATTGTCACCAATGCAGTTAGCATTTCCTCTTATTAAAATAGTACTCTATACTATTTAATCTTTATTATCCTGTGAGTAGATTAAGGTTACATTTGACTTGAGCTTTTAAAATGATTTCTCAAAGATATACATATATATGTATATCTTTGAGATATATAGATAAGATACATATAATATAGTGTGTATATATAATATATAGTGATATATGCATGTATGTGTATATATATACATATATACATGTATACATATGTGTGTACACATATATACATGTATGTATATATGGAGAGAGAGAGCATGTGTTTGTTTTGCTCATCTGTGTGAATGTGAGTGTGTATGTATATGCTTGGAGGTCAGAGGTCAACCTTAGGTGTCAATCCTTAGGAGCCATCCTCCTCCTTAGTTTTTGAGACAGGATCTCTCAATGGCTGGAAGCTTTCCAACTCAACTGGCCAATTGCCATGTGAGTCACGGGGATCTGCCAGTCTCTGCATGTCTAAACCTTGGGTTAAGGCATGTGCCATCACACTCTGCTTCATTTATATGAATTCTAGTAACTGAACTCAGTTCTTCATGCTTACAGCAAAGACAATGCTGACAGATCTTTCTGTATTGCCCAAATATTGTTACTTTAAATCATGAAGTCTGTGACTTAATTTTATGAAGCAATAGGCAACTAAAACAAAATGTTGCCACATACCACAGATAAAAATTAAGTATCATAGTCCTAAAGGCAAGAGTAAAAAATATAATACTGAAATATGACCTTTATGATCTTCATAAATATAAGACAAAATGGAAACACACTTAAATATGTCTTTTCCTAAAGAAGAAACGTTATATATAAGCCCATGAATAACTACAGAACTGAAATCAAAATACTGTGAGGCATAATTATCCATGCAATATAAATGCATATCTTAAAAACCGACTATGCCACAATAAGAAAATATAGGAGCATAGACTCTTCATCAAGTACTGACATGACTGTACAACTGTAGCAACATACTGCAGGTATGCAGAAAACAGTGCAATGGTTGTTGGGTTTACAAAGAACATAACCATACTTATGTAGACAATTATAAATGTCCCTCCTCGGATCTGTGCTGACTTGGGGGTCCAAAGAGAGATTATAACAAGAAGGGAGAAAGAGATTTCAAACAAAAGAAGGCATTGTTTTTCCACTACTGGTTTGAAGATGGTGCTTGACAAAGACTACTGGGGACCCAGAGAGCTGACAGCAGTTCCCAACAAGGAAATGCACTTTAGTGCTCCACTGTAAGCGTGGGTCCCACCAGCAAGGCAGCCATCTTGCAAGTGACCCTTTGTCAACGTCTCCTCCTACAGATACCTTTGGCAGCGCCCATACTTTGGTCTGTCTTGGGCTCCCTACCTGGGCTGAGTAGACAAGTGTGCAGCATCTACTCAGGAAAAAACGCTACTTGTATGTTTATATCACCAACACGACAACATAAACATAAACAAGGGTGACAGAAATAGACATGCTCATATGGAAGGAGGGAAGCTCACAAGCCCTCAATCCTACACAAAGAACCATAGCAATGAAGGATTGCTGAGAGTGTGAGGAATAAGCTTCCTCAGAAGGAGCACATGCCATGGTTATGCACTGTCAAAGGGTGCTTGCTGTCTTAAGACACAGAACTCAGGAGGGCTTGTTAGCCAGCAAGGAGAAATGCGTATACCATATAGCCAAGCAATTCTACTCCTAGAGTCTATGCAAGAGAATCAAACACCTGCCTACACACAAAGACTTGTACACATGATGCTTACAGCATCATTGCTTTTAACTATCAACTGTTGGACATATTTCAAATGCTTATCAACTGATGAGCTGATAAGTAAAATGTGTGTATCTTCAGAGTTGAAAAGACAGTGAACGCAATAATGCAGATTTAAGTCAAAGTATTATGTTAAGTGAAAAATGCCAAAGGCTACATACTATTGTATGTTTACAAGAAATTATGAGAATAATCGATATATGATGGTATTCCCATACTTTCCTGAATATGGAAAGGGATAAATAATTGATTATATGTAGTCACGTACATGCCTGAGAGGAAACTGAAAGTCTCTTAGACTATCAAGATTGTTGCAATACTGTAAAATTTTACTAAATAATTACTTAATTCTATACTTCCAATGAGTTAAATTCACAGCATGCAAATTCAACGGAGTTGGGAAAATGATGTTAAACAATAGTAAGCCAAAGAAGGAAGGAAATAAAATGCCATCACATTTTCTCCAGAATAATGGACATGTACATCTGAAAGTTAAGAATTAAATGAAACTTTCATACACTCCAGGGGACACATAAATCCCTTTAAAACTCTGTTTGGCAGTCCATGCTAATTGAAGCAAAAAGGTTCCTGTGGTGTTGTTATTGAGCTATTATGTGTGTTTCTAACTCATGAGTGCCCACCCCACCCCACCCCACCCCACCCGGATCCCAGAGCCTCTCCACTTGCCAGGTTCCACTATAAAATATTCTAACTGCCTAAAGGATCAACCCAATTCCTGCTCTAGAGAGTATGTTCTCTGCTGTTTCTGTCCAGAGCGGAGGCAGTCAGTCTCCTGGGTTCCCCCTCCCAATAAATCTCTTGTGTGAGTTCTGTTTCCTGTAACTTTGTGGTATTCCTTGGCTCCCGACAACCAGGATACCTTTCCCTTCAGAGCTGTAGCACTCTGGGGGAAACCTTCCCTTGCTGGAACAGAGCTGAAACACTTGCACTGGGGAAAGCTTCTTCCCGCCCCAGACCAGAGCTATAATACTTCCAAGTGGGGAAACTGCCCCTGACCCTCAGAGCTGTAACACTTACACTAATAGGCACAAGTACATATCCTCACCAAAAAAAAAAAAAAAAAAAAAAAAGCATGCAGGAAAAAAATAGTGCTCAGGAGTGCTTTGTGTATGTTAGGAAAAATATTGGGATGGTTAATCTTGGTTGTCAACTTGATTGGATCAGTAATCAGTTAGACGTGCCTCTGGGTTGTTCTCTGAGATCAATTCCTGAAAGGACTTACCGAGGGTAAAAGACCCTCCCCCAAAGTAGGCACATCTTTCCTGAAGCTCAGATGTAGAGGTCTGAGGGAATACCAATTATATTTTGCTGCTTGCCTTTGCACCTTGCTGGTGAGGGAATCTACCTTGTTGCCTCTGCTCCTGCTATCCTCACTGACATCAAGATGTAGACTCAACCAGCCTTCTAGTGTGAAATGAAGAATAAGCAATCTCCAGGAATCTTCTAGTCCCAGAACGGGAGTTCTGAGGCACAGAGCCTTGTGGTTTCTCATCCTCTCTAGTGTACAGTCATTGCTATCATGTAAACTGACCTAATAAACCTCCTTTGAATATATTCATTCAGTCCTGGCAAGTACCCTCACCAACAGTAAACAAAAGCAATACTCATACTCACAAGGCAGAATAATATCCAATAACAGAAAATTATTTATCTAACAGTAGTTTAAATGAATCTAATGAACCTAATATGTTGAGTAAAAGAAGCCATACAGAAGAACGTACTGGGCCTGGATTGAGTCGTGAGTTTTAAGTGCATCTAAACCTTGGGCACAGAAATCAGAGTCTGTCTATTTCTCCAAGAGAGTGGTGCCAGAGAGGGTACAGGAACACTTCTGAAACCTTGCTATTTCCTATACTTTAGGCTAGTATTACACTGGCATTATACACTTGAGAGAACAAAATGTACCTAGTATTTGACGCTTCGTTGCATGTAATTTATTGCATTAACCAAAAGTAAGTTGCTTTTAGTTCATGGCAGAAAGACAGAACAAAATGAAGGATAATATATTTACTTGTGTAAGTGTGTGTGTGCATATGTGTATACAAGTACACGTGTGAGTGTGTCTGTGGTGTGTGTGAGTGTGCTTGTGTGTGTGCATATATATATATATATATATATATATATATATATATATATATATATATATATGTCATAGTGCATATGTGCAGGTCAGAGAACAGAAGATGTTTTTTCCTTTTACCATGTGAATCCTAGACTCAAGACATGCTTGGCAGCAAGAAGNAAGTACACGTGTGAGTGTGTCTGTGGTGTGTGTGAGTGTGTGTGTGTGTGTACATATATATATATATATATATATATATATATATATATATATATATATATACATGTCATAGTGCATATGTGCAGGTCAGAGAACAGAAGATGTTTTTTCCTTTTACCATGTGAATCCTAGACTCAAGACATGCTTGGCAGCAAGAAGTATCTTTACCTGCTGAGCTATCTTGCCAGCCCAAGAATAACTTTTAAAGCAGTTATGCATGAATGTAGTACATGAACAAATTTTATATATATTTTTAAAGACTTATGCATCTAAATATTTTTATTACATTATCTCTAGAGATAAAATAACTGTAATATTTATCTTCCCACATGCTTCAAAAATGTAAGCACTGCGTACACTGAATTGGAGACGTTAAAAATAAAACCTCTACTTCCAACATATAAGGAGTTTAGAAATTGAATTTAAAAAATGAGCTTTTAGCATTCACCCAGTAAGCAATTGAGCTAAGGCATTCTGTGTGTATAATGATACAATTAATTATATTCTGACTGAACTCTTTCAACGTTGCATATTTATTATCCTCCAGTATGACAATGTATTATGTAGAATACCTTAGGGTCTTGATTTAACAGACCTGAGTCATTATTGTGATTTGAATGTGAAACAGCCTCCCTAGATTCACAGGTTTGAACACATGGTCTTTGGTTGATGATGCTGTTTGGGACTCTTGCTGGATTTTTAAGAGGTGGAGCATCTCTGGGAAGAGACCTTGGGTCTCCGTCATCCCATGTGTGCTGTCAGCTTCCTTAGTGCAGACACCGTGTGACCCAGACTCTCTTCAGTCTCACCTAGCCCCAGGTTAGCACTGATGTGGCTCAGACGAAGGACTGCTTGTTTATTTTGCTGTGGGATTTTATAGTCAGCCACTTGAAAGTTCTAGGTTTCCTCCACTTGAAACATCAGTAGGAGTGGGGTTTGTTCCACTGTCATTTGAACTCTTGTGCTCTCAAGACTGTCTTATGAGATGAAACCCTAACATCACAGCCTCTAAACCCTTGCCCAGGCAATTGCTGAGACTGTCTCCTTGCCTTTGCAGAACTTTCTGTCTAATAAGTTGATACCTTATTGTCCTCACCCACACTCAGCCAACTAGACTGGATTTCTAAGTCATCCACAAAGTGAGGGAGTGTGCAGGGCTCAGCTAGGATCCTCATGACAAAATGTAAAAGAAAGTGAATGAGTAAGAGAAGGCTGGGCAGTTGGGTCTTGGTTGTAGAGAGATATTCAACAGAAAAATGACATATTTGTAAAAAACTTATTTAGGTTCAGAAACATACACTTGTTGTAAAAAATATTTTATAAAACCCATTGCGAGGTTCCTTCCTGCCTTAGACCATTTGTGTTCCCACATGAAAGGCACACACACAGCCTTATCTTTTTAAATATGCCTTAAGCAGCAGAACAGCTGGGCAGCTGCCTACTCTCCATGCTGTTAGAATCTGCTTCCCCATTGATAATCCAAGTCATTACTTACTTTGCTTCATCTGGGCTGCTCTTATCTCCAACTAGGCAACCCTCTGGGCCATGTTCTCTTGGCCTAGAGGTCATGGCAACTCTTCCTCTCTTTCTCTTCCTCATGGTTCCAAGCCCAGGAAACCTAAATCCATTCTATGTCTCTTCTCCCCCAACTATTAGCTGCTAGCATATTTATTTACCAATCAGAATTAACTGGGAGCTGGGTTCCAGAAGGCTATGTGGAGAGTCCAAATCTTGGAGGGCAGCATTCAGTATTACAACAAAAAGTAAAAGACAAAACCTCCAAATACAGAAACCTAAAAAATATAGTAATGCAAACACAAACTTCCCAGAGTGAGTGTTAATTTGATCCTGTTGTGATTTTTCTTAATAAAGAGGAATATAAGTTAAAGAGCTGTGATGTATTCTCATCTAGTTCTGAGCTGGAACAAGAACCAGGGGAAATATGTGATTAAAGTCCCAAGAAGGGTAAAAATTAAAAGAGAAGGAAGGAAAGGATATTCCTCATTAAGGAAAAATTTCACTATCATGGGGGGATACCCTTTACATGGCATAGCACCACTCAATTTAAGGAATGAATTAGATTGTTGCATTGAGGAAGGATCATTTAGCTCCTGAACAACAACCCTTTTAGCAACTAAACTAGAGCCTAAAATCCTTCACTCTGTCTAGCCTCTACATTGCAAGGAAAAAAAAAGTAAATATTAAACCTGTGAGGAGTCAAGGCATATTCATGGCTACACTCTGCTCCGTGTCAGGAAATATAGACTATAGTAATTACAGTTTTATGTGTAGTGCGAGTCAAGAATAAGAAATTGGACCTCCCTATAGACAAAAAGGGAATGAAGACATCGTAGCATTGTGGCCTCAATGACCTGGACACAGCAGCAGCATGCTGGCCTGCCAGAACATCTCTGTAAAGACTAAAGCACCTGCTGACTGAGGGCCAGTACGCATGCCCCTATAATGGCCAAGTGAGAAATTTGAACACTTCCCCTTAAGACAATGAAAAATGGAGGCTAAAGCATGATATAGTATCTTTTTTTTTGTTCTCATGAAGGCATATTAATAAATACTTGAACTATTAATTAATTTTTTTTTTTACTTAAGTACAGAAACAGACGACCTTTTAAAATAAATGTAAAGGAATGAATTAGAAGAAATTTTATAAAAATAAGACTGGATTCAATATAAATTATAAGGGCTAATTAGCTTTAATTTTTATTATTCTGATCATGTTTCCACATTATAGAGATAAACACTGCCACCATCAATACTCCTCCCTGCTGCGTTCCACTGTGACAATATTTTAATGCAAATTATCAGTCTCCACGTCAGTTCATCATTTTTGTTGAGCTGTTCTCAAAATCTTTATCTTAATATGCAAGCATCATGGCATGTCTGTAAAGAAGCTTCATACTGTGGTTTCTCTGCAAGCTATAATTATTGGCAACTATTATTTATAATTATAATACTTTTTTAAGAGTGGGCTTGATGCTTTCCTCTAATTACTAAGATACTGCATATTGAAACACGAGTAGCTTCTGCTAGGAATGAAATTGGACATTTCTTTGCTACATTACTGCTGAACTATAGACAAAGGGGAAAAAGTCATCTACAGGGACAGTACATGTTCTCCCAAGTTATATCACACACACACACACACACACATACACACACACACACGGACACACACACAGGCACGCACACAGGCAAATACACAGGCACACACACGCACACACACAAATCACCCTTTAGAATTTACCTTTCATATCTTAAAACATTTCGAGTTTATAGTCATTGACAATGGCATCTTACTTCCTGTGTAATCAAGAGAATTAGCATGGGAATCTTAGCAACCAGGCCCAAGAACAGGGCTGCAATCAACAGGGTTATCACTGAGCCGTTTTGTTTCCTTCTTCTTTTTTCACTTTGGAACCGAACATTGTTGAGTTCATCATTTCAAAGTATTCTATAGGGAGTCTAGTTGTTTTACTTTTGCAAAAAAAAAAAGAAATAAAGAAAGAGAGAGAGAGAGAGAGAGAGAGAGAGAGAGAGAGAGAGAGAGAGAGAGAGAGAGAGAGAAGGGTGATTAACAGGATATCAACAGGATATCTACCTTCTTAATTTTAAGTGTTGGTAATTATGATCATTTTGTTATAGAAAAGATCTTTAGAAAATTTTCATCAGATAGGATCAAAACTTCATACTTGTGGGACAACAAGCCTCCATTTCTTCCTCCTCATGCCATGTGACAGCCACCATCTAATCCTCAGTTCCTATGAGTTTGACTATCTGGATCCCTCATGTAAGTGGAATTAGGCAGTATTTATTGTTCACGAGTAGCTTACCACTTCAGCATATGTTCTTCAGGTTTCCTTGCGTTATCACATGGAGGCAGGCTTTCCTTGTTTTTGAATGCTGAATAGTTTGCACTATATGAGCAACAATCTCCTCTGCTAGTCGTTCTCTGGGGAGCACTGGTGTCCCTTCCACATCTGGCCTATTATAAACCAAGCTGCACTGAATGCAGAAGTGTAGATGTCTCTTTCAGATTGAAACTTTGATGATTTGAATAAACATCCAAGCAGAGGATTGGCTGCTGAGCCCTGGGGTAGTTCTACCTTTAATACCCGAGGAACTTCCATAGCGTTTTCTATGTTGCCTGCACCATTTTCTGTTTGCAGCCAATGGTTGAGAAGGGGCTCAGTTTCTTCACATTCTTACCAGCACTGGTTGGCAACATTCTAATGATGCTTGAACAGTCAACCTATGAAATAAAATTGCATTGTGAAATTTACTTGCACTTCTCTAATAATTAGTGATGCACAGCATCTTTTCATGAACCTATTAATCACTGGTCTACTTTAAGGCAATACATATTCAAATTCTTTGACCAAATATATGTACGTACGTATGTATGTGTATGTATGTATGTATGAATGTATGTGTATATATATATATATATATATATATATATATATATATATATATATATATGCATGTGTGTATTTTAAATGTGCCTATGTATATATGAACACATATACTGTAACTTGGAATACTGCACTTCTTTTTTACATTTTTTAATTATTATTAATTTCTTTATTTACATTTCAAATGTTATCCAGAAAGTTCCCTATACCCCGCCCCCATCCCTGCTCACCTACCCACCCACTCCCACTTCTTGGCCCTGGCATTCCCCTGTGCTGGGTCATATAAAGTTTGCAAGACCAAGAGGCCTCTCTTCCCAATGATGGCCGATTAGGCCATCTTCTGCTACTGACCAATCCAAGGTAATGTACTAAGCAATCACAGGCAGTAGACTTCCAATAAAGCAGATGCTGTTCTCTGAAACTCTCCCTAGAGTAGTTTATATCCAAAGCCTTTATCAACCCATATCAGGTTTAAAAAATATGTATCAAATCCCACCAATCTCTGAGCATGAAACCAATCAATCTCCAAGTAGAAAATCTCACCAATCCCTAAGCTTCAAGATCAGGCCATAGAATTCCTCCAATCCCTCATCTTGCCCCAAGATTCCTCCAATCCCAGGCAGTCCTGGAAAGCACCACTCCCACCACACTCAAACAAACAAACAAACAAACAAACCTATGCAAACCTGTTTTCTCCACAATCCCCTGTTGCCTCTCTACCAAGCAGAGGCATCCACCCTCTTGTGTTTTTCCCAATAAATCTTTCATGCGAAGTTTGTTTTGTGGTATTTCTTGGCTCCCCACTGCCTGGATACCTTTCCCCTTGTAGCTGTCACACTTGCACTAGGGAAACATTTCCCCTCAGAGAAGTTGTATGTCCATTAAGAAGTCTTACCACGAGGCTTCACTCTCAGAACTGTAACATTGTCCTAGGGGGAAGCCCTTCCCCTCAGAGCTCGAGTACTTACTGGGTACATGACTGCTCTATGGTAAAGGGATCCCCTGGTTGAAAACGTGGGGTAGGTGAGACAGAATAGGCAATATGCCTCCTGGTCAGACTGACTCAAACGTAAGTGGCAAAGTATCTGTTAAAAGCGAAAGAAATTAAACTACAAATTCTTGAGTTAGAAAAGGTTTTGTCTGAGTTCCTACAGATTAATCCTTGGTTTTCTATAGAAGGACTCTTTTCTAGTTTTCTGTGGCAGAGAGCTTTGAAAAGATGCCAAGAGGACGGTAGGACTGGTTGTTCCTTGTCTGAATTTTTCTATCCTATTGTCACGGCAATAATCCTGTGCCTTCTTGGGGAGAGAAAATAGTTAAAGCACTTCAAG
This sequence comes from Mus pahari, assembly GCF_900095145.1. NCBI lineage: Eukaryota > Metazoa > Chordata > Mammalia > Rodentia > Muridae > Mus > Mus pahari. The sequence goes on from NC_034593.1 coordinate 73,353,007, forward strand.
CCCTTCTAATAGCAGACAGTGGTAAGGGCAATGGAAAAGCAAAGGAACAGAGAGGAAATAAGGTGGCTCACCAGACTCTGGATAGCTGATACCAGCAATGAAGCAGATGAGATTGAGCAGAGGCTCAATTTCGCAGCTGAAATGGCAGCAAGTGCCTGTCCTGCTCATGTGTTTGCTTACAGCATTAGTCTAAATAATGCCAATGCTGGAAAGTGTTGGGCTTTGCTACCTCACTCTTCCTTGCTGTCAGGGGTGATGGGGAAAGGGTCGAATCCTCAGCCATTTGCTAGTGGTTCCAACCTATTTCCTGATGTGGGTCCTCTAAGAGAAGATTCTACAATTTTGAAAGACACCTATTCCCAGATGTCCTCTTGCTTTCGTAGCCCTTATAATCTGTTTACTTATGCTGTTGTCTCATTAGCTGTGATCTATGTATTGGCATCTTTGCTTGTTGATCAGGAGCCTCTGCTCTCAGAAAAGCTAACAAAAGAGAGGAGGGAATCGTAGGAGGAAATGCAGAGATGACCTGGTGGTTAACTTGTGTCGTTCAGTACACATGGTGCATCACACTCCTGAAGTCAGAACTCTGAATTCTGAAGTAGCTTGAGTACTGGTAGCTGGCCTACAGATGGGTCTGTACTCCTATAATGGGCTTCATCCACATAGAGACCCTGGAGCACTCAATATCCAGTCTGAGGTAACATGCTAAGCATCACAGTTGATAGGCTTCCACTGTATATGTGGTTGATCACATGGAATAAAGCAAATACTGTCCCCTGAAATTGTTTCCACAGTGCCCTTTACTGATTGCAGTCTTCTTGGGAAGTGATTCAGAAATCACAGCAATATGTGTTACAAATGCATGTAAATACATACAATTTTTCTACTTAATTGCCCAAGTCTATTGTGCTGCCTAATTTTATGTCAATTTGACACAAGCTGGAACTTTCAGAGGAGAGGGAGCCTCAATTGAGAAAATGCCTCCCTAAGGGTTGTAGACAAGCCTGTAAGGCATTTTCTTAATTAGTGATTAATGGGGGAGGCCCCAGCCCACTATAGGTGGAACCATCCCTGGGCTGGTGGTACTGGATTCTACAAGAAAGCAGATGAGAAAGCCATTAGGCACAAACCCATAAGCAGCACCCCTCTGTGACGTCTGCATCAGCTCTTGTCTCCAGGTTCCTACCCTGTTTGAGTTCCTGTCCTGACTTCCTCCACTACAGAACAGTGATGAACAAGTGGAAGCCAAATAAAGTCTTTCCTCTCCAATTTATTTTTGGTTATGGTCTTTCACCACAGTACTAAAACCCTAAAAGAACAATAACAATAACAAAAAAATCTCCAAGGCAACCATTATATATATTTTAGATAGGTAAAACTTAATATTGGATGCAGAATTACATGTGCTGAGTAAGCACAAAAAAATACATGCATTCATAATGAGTGCTTCTGCTCTATTTATTGGAATACCTTGAACTTTGAAACTTTGACCACACAACAGTGCAATAGTGCTTCAGTGTAACAGTGCTTGTAATAGTGCATCTTGATTGTGAGTGCAGAGACCTCCAGATGTGTCTCTGCATGTGCTTCCAGATTAGTCAAGACTGCCATTATTCCATGGACTGGGACCCTTGGCTCCACAAAAGGGAGGAAGCAAGCTGAACAATAGTATTATTTTTCTCTCTCTGCTTCCAGACTAGGAGTCGAGTATGAAGCCTGCTTCAAGTTCTGGCGACCATGGCTCTGCCACTCTGATGAGAGTGAACTATGCTTTCAAAGTGTTAGCTAAACAACCTCTTCTCTGCTTCCATCACTTTTAACAAGTATTTTGTCAGAGCAGTTAAACAAGGAGATGATGGCTCAGAAAATCCCACAGAAATGTAAAGAGATGAAAGAAAAGTGACGTATCTTGGCACGAGCTTCTGCCAAGGACTTTAGAGATTTTCAGTCAACTCTAGAGCATGCAGCTATTACTTAAGTCTGGTTTTCTTTTTTTTTTCCCTGACTTTAACAATGAAATTATTTAAAACAGCAATCATGCAAAAATCATAAGGTTAGAATTAATTGCTTTTACAGACCAAAAAGTGACGGCTAAGACAAAAAAATGGGCAAATACAAATTATGAATGAGCAGTGTTCACTTGACATTAGAAAGTGTCAAAAATACTACAAAAGAGTTGTCAGTGCAGCAGATACGCCTCAGGCAGGTTCAAAGATGATCAAGACGGACAGCATGGGCCATGCGCTAGTGGGGAGATTCGACTTGAAAATAAAATACAACAAATGTGTCAATGTTATGAGAGAGACAGTCAGATGCATTAGTAGAATGTATGGAAAGAATGCTGACCACATCGGAATCATCTGGCGGGAGACACAACACCAAGGGGAAGCCCCACTGTGGACTAGGAAAGTATACTCTTGACACAGTCAGATGTCTAGCAAGTCTTTCAAAGATAATATATTATTCCAATACACACCCATGGTGGAGAGTCCCTCGCAAGAAGATAATGTGATGCTGAACGTGGCAGGAGAGGGAGGCAATATCTCAGAAAGTCGTAGGAGCAAAGCAAATCTCTGGAAACCTGCAAACACAGGATTCTGAATCAGCAGGACCCAAGTGCTTGAGAAGTGGTGCTGAGAAGATGGTGGACAGAGGCTATGGGGCAGGATGAAAAAGACTGGAGTACCTCAACCAGGAAGTAGGCAAATCATAAAGTTGTTTATGTGCCCTGCAGAGAATCTCAGGGATTATCTTTTAACTTGTTGTGCCTACAAGATACCGAGTAAAACAGAGTGATATTATCAAGTGCAGGACAGGTAGCTGTTCCAACAACACTATGGGATATAGATTGTGGGAGGTAAGGCTATATACAAGTAAGAGAGAGCTACATGTATACTTTGCTGAACTAATGCAGTCCATGAAAATGACATAGAAAGTAGAGCAAGAGGTGTTTGTAAAGGCAGCCTTCAGAGTTTTTGTGACCATGACTTCCCTATATGCAAATAAAAGAGCTATTAATGAATATGATATGAACCTGAAATAATCCCCGTGGTGTCAGCAAAGAAGAGAACACAGTAAGTCACTGCACACACTTGCAGATAAATTAGATGGAATTTAGTGGTTGACTTAAATGGATAGAGTTGTGATTCGTGCAGTCACGGGGAAAACTGATGAAGGCAGGCTTCTGAGACGAGGCACCAGTGCATTCGTGTAGGAAGTATGAAGGCAAGGACACTGTCTGGGGAGCAGATGAGAAGAGGGAAATGAGGCTGCTTAGAGAAAAGTCAGCTCTCCTGGACCATACAGTCGGAGGCAAGTGGACAGCTGGATGCCTGAAACCACAGCAACGCATGCTTGCTCTATGATGACAAGCAACCTTACTCAAGCTTCGAAACTGACTTTGACATCATTGTCATTCTCAGTGTCCATGTCATTGTTGGAGCACAGACCCTCTCCTTTAATTCCAATGCCTAGTCAGGCCATGTCTTCCTACAGCTCTCTCTGGACAGAGAGCTAAGAACCTGTCTGTGCTATGACTTAGCATACAACAGTCTGGCACTTGGTTCTGCCATGCTCTTTATCATGTGCATTGTGCTGAACTAAATCATGGCAGAAAACTTTACACCACCTCTAAAAATCATAAAATCTCTGATGTCTGCTTTGTGGGATTTGATCTGGAGACTCCTCAAACTTCTAAGGAGATTTCTCTAGAGGTTGTTCATTGGTGAGGTTACCAACAATGTCCCTCTGGTCTCTCCCTCTCTCCCTTTCATTCATATATACATATACATACATAAACTGTTATAATATAATATATACAATGTATTTCACACATATAATATATATGATATATATGAATATATGTACATATGTGTGTACTACACATATATGTATATATATAATATATATATGAAACATTTATATGAAAGTGTGATGTGTGTGTGTGTGTGTGTGTGTGTGTGTGTGTGTGTGTGTGTGTGTGTAAGTCCTTTCCAGGCCTAGGTCCCAATAATAGCCTTAAAGCTCCTTCATTTCTGAAGAGAATTATATGTGTAGACTTCTTTTCTGAGATGGCAGCTGCTGCTTCATTTTGATTTTCTTTTTTTATCATTATAACAATTACTATGATCAATAGTAATAATATTTACTGATATGCCAGACAACTAATTGAGACATATACAGTCATTGTTTAATGCATCCATCCAACAAACTCACTGTGTAACTGTGCAACATTTTGAATGTGAAGGAACTGAACTGTAGAGCTCTTAGATAATAATTCACATTTTCATATCACCATCAACATTCCATAGCCTAATTTAGAATGAAGTGTCTATAGCTTTTCAATTTATGTTAACTGATGGGGAATGGAGATGTCGCCCGCTGCTCTAGGCTGTCCAAGGAGGACAAGGCTTCTGATTGGGAAAGATTCCCAAGGTTGAACTCAGAGCACACCAACCAATTTGAAAACACAGCAGGCCTCAGAAACAAGCCAGTTACGAATTAGAGGCAGTTCTTTCCAAGTCATATGTCTCCTGCCGTTTGCCAAATCATGTAATTCCTTGTCCTTTCAGAAAAAGCTCCATGTTGAGAGGAGTTCTTATCTGTGGAAATCTTATTATGAGAATTATATTTCTTTACTCAAAAAGGCTCAATGATTTTTATGGGGCAAAAATCCACATGAGGCTCAAGATACTATTAGGATAAGTAATTCTTCACTGTTATTTTATTTTTTTATAAATACAAACACAAGGCTCTCGAGTTATTTTACGTAAACATTTAAAAGGGAGAATAAAACCTGCTTTTCCCAAAACTGAAGAGATGAGATGGGGCTCTGGATAGTTAAAAAGAGGAAGGAAGAGGGAGGAGGGAGCGTTGAAGGGAAGACAGTAGAAGGTGAGCGGTAAGGGGATGTAGAGAGTGTCCCTGTCCTGACTTGGTTTCAGGGACTTTAATTCCCTGCACATGCCCATTGGTCTGGATCCCTTCTGCAAAGACATAAGTGATCATGATCTCAATCACTGTGTTATAGAGGACACAGAGCATAAGGAGGAGGATGCAAACACTTTTCATTGAGCCCTGGAGAACATGTGAGACTTTTTAATTGACAGCCTTACAGAGACTGTCTATGGTGACAATGAATGGACAGATAGTGAATGCTGATGTCAGAAGTCCTAGGCTGTGACATGGAACTAGTTGTCATTTTATCTACAACCTAAAATTGTGATAATTTTATTACAATATAAAACAGATTGTATCAAATCAAAAAGAATAAAAGGAAACCCAAGGCCAGATCTCTTACTACACTGTAATGACTTACGATGCTAATTCAGAACAACTGCTACTATGTTACTGCACAATCTGCATGCTTTTGAGTGTTTCCAAATGTTATATTGTTGCATGGTCCTCATAGCAACCCAAGGAAAATAGATTACTGCTCTCCCTCATACACACACACATACACACACACACACACACACACACACACACACACAGAGAGAGAGAGAGAGAGAGAGAGAGAGAGATCTATTAAAACATTCAGTATCAGTGTATAACAACTCATTATGATAAATATTCTGTGAAGAATTTGAAATCTAAACTCATCTACTCATCAAAAGATACTAGAAAAAAATAGTATGAAAAAATGGTATGAATTGGTATCTAATTGAACTCGCTCAGTTGTGTGGTTAATTTCTTTTGATTGACACAAAATTCATTGCAGATGTGAGGGATGCCTTCAGTACTGAAAGGCAAGGCTGACTTCAGCATTAAGGAAATAGGAGGAAAAGGGGGAGTACTTAAGAGCCTCTTAAAGGGGACTGCTGTTCCTTACTCAATCACAGTCAGTCAAGCCTTTGGTGAGTCTCTTCCAAATGGCTGTCATGACACTCTTGCAGGGAGCCAGTCTTATATCTTGTCCAACTAGTCTATTCTGTCCTAGTCCATCCCAGGTCCCCACAAAGGTCCTGGTGAGCCACTTGATCCTCTGCCTCCTTCCCTGCTGCAACACCCCAGGAAACACAGGACAGAAGCGCCGACTCACACGGTAACCCCACAAATGCTCTGCTTTTCAAGTGAACCAGAATGGGAAACAGACAAATGCATTCAGACCTGGAAGATCAACTTCTCTGATGTCAAGACTCCCATGCCTACCATGCTTCCTCAAGTGTCATCCACAACAGGACTACAGCACCTCCATGGGGGAGATGTGCTAAGCTCTGACCCCACCCTTCAGAAACCCTCCTTACAACACAAGGCAAAGAATCAAGTCCCCTGCTTGCTGCTACATCCTCAGGAGGGTCCAGGTAATCCACAGCTGCCAAATGAGCATCCATCGGTGGCCTGAGCCTCAGGCTCCAGTCCTCCCATGTCTAAAAGGATGGATGAGAGGAATCTGGCTTCTTCTGTAAAGCTGTTGTGTGCTAGCCTTTTAGCCCTCCCTCTGGCACACACGGAAGAGCCAAGGCCATCCCCTTACTCTGTAAGATATTATCCTGAAAGTGACAACGGTAAGAGAAAAGTGGCAGATGAGTGGGGCCTCCGGCACATGTGCTGTGCCCCTGTACTTTGCTGCCTATCCAAGGTCGAAGCTTTTACTTACTTGGAGAAATGCAGAACACACACAGCTGCCTAGGTATCCAGAGAGTACCCTGAACTGAAAATGGAACAGTACAATCTGTTTTCTGATTATTTCCAAAAACAAAAGCCTCTAGTTAAAGCTAACAGAAGCTCAAGGTAAAAATTACATGCTGCCTCAGTACTGAAAACACACACACACACACACACACACACACACACACACACAAAACAACAATAACAACAACAACAAAAAACAACCCACAGATTGTTCATTTTGAAGGGGCCAAATCTTTACTGATTGGTTTTGTGTGTCAACTTGACACAAATTGGAGTTATCACAGAGAAAGGAGCCTCCTTTGAGGAAATGCCTCTATGAGATCCAGCTATAAGACATTTTCTCAATTAGTGATCAAGAAAGAAAGGCCTAGTTCATTGTGGGTGGAGCCATCCATGGGCTGGTAGTCTTGGGTTCTATAAAAAGCAGGCTGAGCAAGCCAGGGGAAGCAAGCCAGTAAGCAACACCCCCTCCATGGCTTCTTCATCCACTTCTGCCTCCAGGTTCCTACCCTATGTGAGTTCCAGTCCTGACTTCCTTTGGTGATGAACAGCAATGTAGAAGTGTTAGCTGAATAAACCCTTCCAAACTTGCTCCTTGGACATGATGTATTTTGCAGGAATACAAACCCTAAGACAAAATCAGAGTGAATATTCATGAACATCCATGACAACAAGCCTCAGCGATCTAATCTGCAGCTTTCTTCTCCGTGCTTGGGAGTTAAAGCTGGGGGCTTAGCTGTTTGCCAAGAACCAAGCCTTTCAGTGCTTGTTAGCTGGGAATGATGCTTATCATACCAGATGTTTGCTTGAGTTTTCTGTATTTGGAAGAGTGAAACATAAATTACAATAGTAAATGGGATGCTGCTTGCTAAGCCCTGGAAGCAATGGCTCGGGCTGGCCTGCTTCCTTTTCTCTCCATCCTCAAAAGTAGCTTTCTCTTGTACAGGATCAGAGCTTCAGAAAAATCATATATTTTTTAAACATACAGTTTCCACATGCACAGTACTCACAGACTTTCTCAAAAGAATTGAGCCTTTTGATCCACCCATGTTTATTAACAAGTCAAAGGTCTTATCTGATTTCCATAAGTTCCATGCAGCTCCATATCCATCTGAGGCAGAATACATCACTATACCCACCCACCCACCCACACCCCCCCCACATATATAATACATATGTTATATTATGTATATATGCATATATATAGTGTGTGTGTCTGTGTTTGCACATGTGCTCACGGACACAATTTTTCCTAATTATTGTCTTCCTTTGTAAAGGAAAACATTTAATTTAGGTAATTAGTAAGGTGAACAGTTGAGGTTTAATTAAATTAAGAGGTTGCTTCCAACTCTGGATGTGTGGGCTGGTTCAGCATCTGCCATTTAATACGTAGAGCGAAGCTCATCAGCCCCTGGGGACAATATGAGAGGTGCACTTTTCGTCACCATTGGGTTTCTTATTTTAATATTTTAATTTTTCAGATAAGCAGAATGCATCTATGGGTACACATTGTATATCAGACAGCAGAAAAGGGGGTTTTGCTGCCGCAATAGTATGTGGGTCATTTTCCTCTGGAGAAGCAGCTTAATGAAGACCTGTGTGGTAATTAGTGCAGCCTTTGTGTGAGGAAATTCCAGGAACTCTACTCAGTTTTTCTGCTTCAATTCCCAGCACCACATGGTAGCTTGCAACTGTCTGTAACTGCAGTCCTAGAGGATTTGAATCCCTTTCTAGCCTGTGTTGGCACTGTATGAATGTAGTACATAGACAGATGCAGGCAAAACACCTATACACATAAAATAAAAAATAAAGGAAACATTCAAAATGACAGATTCAAAATATATAGGGGGCAGCTGTGCCCACATTCAGCCTGCCTTCTGATCTATCCCCTAAGAACACTGCATGTTCCTCTATGTGAGTGATTTAGACATGGTTCTTATCACTTATTAGCTCAAGAATGTCTATCAGGAGGAGCGCAAAACAGAAATGTCAGCCACATTTTAATAGACCCCATTTGCTCAAAAGAACTCTATTTTCCATGAGTTTTTATTGTTCTTGTTCATGCATTACAAAGAAGGTGGATGCTCTGAGAACACTGAATACTTTCCAGACATAATGGCATTTAAGAAGCATTATCAAAACCCACACCACGTAAGCAAGAAGTGAGATATGGAGGAAGAGAGGGAGGGAGGGAGGGAGGGAG
>NC_034593.1:73361870-73365801 GCF_900095145.1 Mus pahari
GGAAGAGAGGGAGAGGGAGAGAGAGAGAGAGAGAGAGAGAGAGAGAGAGAGAGAGAGAGAGAGAGAGAGAGAGAACAAACATGGGAGCTGTGTCCCTTCAGGGTCACAATGTTCCTTTGTGATTAAATAGCCTTGAGGCTTCATTTATTCTATTCTTGGTATGTTAGCCACTAAAACACCAACAAGACCATATGCGTGCACTACAGTAAGGTCCTCAGCCTGGAAGAACTCAATGTCATTATTTGCCACACACTTGTACATCTTTGCCACACTCCCTTCTTGTGGGATCATGGGGCAGAGGAATACTGTAACAGGGAGATGTAGTTGCCACAATTTGGGAGGGGAAAATTCACTTTACTCCGTAACTATGTGGCTTGTCTCATAAGCATGCTTTAAAATCTATAGCAAGGTCTATCCTGAGTGCGTCTTGCCTTGGAACTGCCTCCTCTTGCTTTGAAGTGTTTGTCTGGCTTTGCTGAATAATCTTCTGCATAAGATATACATGTCTTCAGACAAGAACCAAATTCTCAGGAACATCATCCAAATGCTTGAGTGATTTTAAAGGACATGAAGACCCCTCCACTTAACTCCCTCTCTCCAGCTGCAGACCGAAAGATGTCAGGACCCAGGGCCATGAAAGGGGAGGGACTTGAGGACTGGATGATGGAGTTCCTTATAGAGAGGGGCTGAGTCCCCAGGGTCACATGAGGAGATTTCCAGGCCCTTAAATGGTGGCCGGATGAAATAACAGCCACACAAACTAGTGCTAGTGCTCCCAGCATGTGTGTGTGTGTGTGTGTGTGTGTGTGTGTGTGTGAGAGAGAGAGAGAGAGAGAGAGAGAGAATGTATGTGTGTCCATATGTGTAAGTATGTATGCCTGTGTGTGAATGTGTGTGTACACATGTATTATACATGCGTACCACCACTATGTAAAGTTTAGAATGTAGCCATGTTGATCTAATAAGTAGGGGTTTTTGTTTATTTTTCAGAGGTCTTGAATTTCAAAGATAGTCATTTGTGTTACGTTTGAGAAAACAAAATCTATTATATATTAGATATTCCGTTAGTGCGCAGAGGTCACCTCCAGGAAACACAATCTCCTCTTAAAATCCCAGATTTGTACCTGTGGTTCTCCCTAGCATAATGCTTTATGACCATCAAGAATAACAAACTCACTCCTATTTTTAAATAGACTTTTAGACTTAGAAAAGAAAATAAGCCTGTTAATAGAAAAACGTAGAGGTTCAAAATAAAAATGGCCATACTGGAGAAGAGCAGTGCAATCTCTTGGATTTGGAAACAGTGTCTAGTTATTCTTTTTACTAGTTAGAAAAATGTGTCACGTATTTATTATAAAATGGAAAGGTATAATGAGGAAGAAAAAAATATCTGCAATCTTTAACATTAGGAGGTAATTCTATTATTACAAATATTCCAACATATTTTTTTTCAATCATTTATTTTATAAAATGCATATTTACCTAGTAAAAATCCTGTCACATGAAATTTATCATTTTTTTAAATTAGTCATTTCCACAACAGTTGATGGTGTGCTTCCATGCCAGGCAGGGGCTAAAGTTGAACGAATGAATTCTCTCGCTGGTTTCACAGTGACACTGACTTCCAGCAGCAGTAACAGCAGATCTAAGGCCACCTTTGAACCTAGGTCCCAAATCCATATATCTTGGAAGGATTTCAAACTCAAGCAATTCCAAGCCCTACCCTTTACTAACATTATTGTATGTCTGATCTGCAATTTGTAAACAATCCAAAGCTATTCTGATAAACTGTCAGCATGAAGAGTCCATGCTGAGGCTTCCGGTCATTCACTGTCAACCCCTTTCGAAGAGCTATGAGAGAGAATCATGTCTCTCTATCTGAAACTTGGGTGTCTCACTATCCTCTGCAATGATGTGAGTCGAGTTAGGGATCATTGTTAAGTGAGAGTGAAATCAGCTAGTTCCAGGAAGTGAAAGATCACCTCATCTCACTCATGAACTCTAAATGGTGAGTAAGAGAGAAGAGGATTAGGGATTGAAAGAAGCTAATTGACTAAGATAGGAGTAAAATGTTCTGACTCATCACTGTATGCTTGGGTGACTCTAAGTTACAGCAATGGACAATACATTTCAAATGTTATAAGAAGGCATCTTGAAAATTTCTATCATAAAGTCTAGTGTTTTGGTTGTGTGTAGCCTAATATCCATAATGATACATGCAGAAAGCACTCACATACCATGATGCCACATTTCATTTATATATATGCATATATATATATATATATATTCTATGTTTTTGTGTATTCAGTGACAATAATTCCATTTTAGAAAGGAGAATCAAAGTGAATCAAAAGTAAAAGATGGATGTGTCATCAAATCTTTTTGTTATGAATATAAATATTTGTAAAATGTGTAAACAAATGAGTTCTCTCAGTGTACCTATTGATTTTTAAAAATAATTTCTGTTGTCTTATTCTTTCGATGTATCTTGACAAATGTAAAACATAGATTTTTTTAATATCTGATATTATCCCTTCAAATAATTCACAAATATGTAGCATCGTTTAAAAATCAGAAAACCTACACCATCGCTCTTGGTCTTTGGCCTTTCCTTTCTGTCCCATTTTTTCACCTAATTTTATCTGAAGATGATCCATCATTATGATTCCAAGCATCTCCTCAGTCCTACTACTAATAAAATATACATATAAAACCAAAAGTTCTTTTCCTCAGGTCCATATGGATTTCTCTAAGACTCAAAAAACCCAGAGGAAACTGATGACCAGTCTAGAGGAATTAGAATGTTAAGTTTAAGAGAGCACAACAGAACATTTAAATGGTTCTTATAACCACATTCCTCACTTAGCTAAAACCTATCACCCAAAATGGACACCCAAATGAAGCATTTGCCCTATATAAGACACGCCCATTGAGACGCCAAGATGGCCACCATCTGAGCCAAAAGATTCCAAGCACACTTAAGCAAAATACTTCATAATATCACCCACAAGAATGGAGACAAGCTATCAGCAACTTGAAAATAACATTGGTCCCTATGTTTAGGATGTTGCTGAGAAAATCTTAATACTGAATGGCTGAGAATCACCTGAAAAAAATGTTCAACATCCTAATCATCAGGGAAATGCAAATCAAATAACCCTGAGATTCTACCACACACCAGTCAGAATGGCTGAGGTCAAAAATTCAGGTGACAGCAGATGTGGAGAAAGAGGAACACTCCTCCATTGCTGGTGGAATTGCAAGCTTGTACAACCACTCTGGAAATCAGTCTGGCGGTTCCTCAGAAAATTGGACATAGTACTACCAGAAGATCCAGCAGTACCTCTCCTGGGCATATACCCAGAAGATGTTCCAACTGGTAATAAGAACACATGCTCCACTATGTTCATAACAGTCTTATTTAAAATAGCCAGAAGTTGGTAAGAGCCCAGATGTCCCTCAACAGAGAAATGGATACAGAAAATGTGGTACACTTACACAATGGAGTACTACTCAGCTATTAAAAAATGAAATTATGAAATTCTTAGGCAAATGGATGGATCTGGAAGATATCATCCTGAGTGAGGTAACCCAGTNACAAAAGAACTCACATAATATGCACTCACTGATAGGTGGATATTAGCCCAGAAACTTAGAATACCCAAGATACAATTTCCAAAACACATGAAAATCAAGAAGAAGGAAGACCAAAGTGTGGATACTTTATTCCTCCTTAAAATAAGAGACAAAATACCCATAGAAGGAGTTACAGAGACAAAGTTTAGAGCTGAGACAGAAGGAAGGACCATACAGAGACTGCCCCACCCAGGGATCCATCCCATAATCATCCACCATACGCAGACACTATTGCATATGCCAGCAAGATTTTGCTGACAGGACCGTGATATAGCTGTTTCTTGTGAGGCTATGC
>NC_034593.1:73365931-73373878 GCF_900095145.1 Mus pahari
CCTGTAGGTGGAACAACAATATGAACTAACCAGTACCCCCTGAGCTCATGTCTCTAGCTGCATATGTAGCAGAAGATGGCCTAGTTGGCCATCACTGGGAGGAGAGGCCCTTGGTCTTGCAAACTCTATATGCCCCATTATAGGGAATGCCAGGTCCAAGAAGCAGGAGTGGGTAGGTTGGGGAACAGGAGCGGAGGGAGGGTATAGGGAACTTTCGGGATAGCATTTGAAATGTAAATGAAGACAATATCTAATAAAAATTGTTAAATTAAAAAAAAGGGAAGAAAAAAGATAAGACAACTCCAGATGAATTTTTTTGGATGTTCCAGATGTGATATGCTATGACTATGTTCTGGTTATCATTTAGTTACTCTTGGGGCAAGCTGAAGGTTTTCCCGACTATAGTTGTATCTATGATAGTGGCAACAATGATGACAACACATGCTTGGTTCTATGTTATCCAAGTGGGTCAAGGTAAGCATGTTGAGACTTGGTCTTCTTCTTAGTGTCAGGAGCTCACATCTCACTGGTGAAGTGATTCAAAAGCAATGCAGACTTTAACCATTTAGATTTAATAACATACAAGACCCACCATTGACACCTGCCACTGATGTCCTTAAGGATTTCATTTCCAGCCTTGGAAATTACCTTTTGCAAACTGGCATCGCTAATCTAAGAGTCCCATGCAGCACCTTCAGTTTCATCATCAATAGGTTCAAGCTTCCTTTTAATAACACCATCTAAGCAGTCCCTCAACAATCTGAAACCACAGAACTTAGTTCCTAGGGAAAACATCACAGATAGCTTTCCCCAAATCATGAAGCAAAAGACACTCTCATGTACGGGTAATACCTAACATGGCTGTCACACTCCAAGTCCTCTTATGCTACTTTAGAAGTGAATGCTTACATTCAGTTTTCTTCTTGACTCTACTGCAAGTGTATTGCGTGACTTGATATATCTTCTGCCAAGTGAGCGTACACACAAAATAAGAATATAATAGCCTTTCCTTTTAATGCTTCAAAAACTAGATTTCATTTTATTGGCTTCTTCTGAACTTTAAGATTCTATCCCTTCTTGAATCCTAATGGTTTTTTTCTCATTAAAGAGAAAGGGAGAAAATCGTCTCTACAGATTGCTTCTTCTAGGTCATCTTAATTCTGTCAACAAATCCCAGCACTCCAGGAATGGATGCTATTTAAGTTGTCATTGCCAGAATCATCAGTTTGTTCTCTTCTGAAACCATTCAGGCAAGGAAACAAACAAGAACCCATCTCTACTAGAAAGGCACAACTTCTGGCTTCTGAAGTAAACAGCATGTATGTGTAAGATCTGTGTCCTTTGTCCTGTGATGGGGGGAGGGGTCCAGGGCCACCACTACTGGGCTACATCCCTGGCCCAAGATTTATATTCTCTTCAGATGTCCTTATGAGGATGCTTTTTGCTTAGGAAGTTGTATAAATTAGGATAATTCAATTATACTGTTGGCATGAACAATAATATGACTCAGATTTTTTTGCTTCTCAGTGAATACCGTACCTTAGTAAACACCTAGAGCAAATACAATAGGTGTCTATTAAGAATAGAATAATGTGGCCACAGGGATACAATGTAGGGCAGGGGACATCTAGAAGTCCTGCAACTCAGCCTAAAGCAAGCAAGAAGGCACAAGCAGTTTAAGGCTATTTCTCACAGCCCAACTTTAAATTTTGTAACTTCAATCTACCCCCACTCTGACTCCTTTGCAATTACTCAGCAAAACAGCTTTCAATGTTGAACGAAAATCTGTGAGACGGAGAATTTCAGTGCAGAAATGAAGAGGGTCGGAAGCCATTTCTTAGTCTGCCATTTGGGGAGTTGTTATCCAGACAAGAGAAGACTGGCATTTTAACCCATGTTTCTTTTGCTCTCCTAAAATTTTCAGACCTCTTTTCTCAACTTGAAAACAATCTGAAGGAAATTGTTTGAGAATTTTTGAAATGAATAACACAGGAGGTTGGTGCCTGATCTGATCTGAGGTAAGACATACACTAGTGAAGTTACAGTAGCTCAGACTGAGGCTAGACTCCACATGAAACTACACTTCTACTGGCCCCACCACCCCTTCTCCTACACTTCCTTGTCCATCCCTTGTCCTTTCCTACCTCCTGCAGGCTTTGAAGCACATTTCCTCTGTCAGCCTTTGCAACTAGAAAGTCCAAACCAGGCATTCTTGTCTATCTGCAAATTGTTCCCAGTACATTCTGGTCCAACTCCGAGTCTCAAGCTAAGCTTAAGTGTTACTGAAATTTTAGTTCCCTCGTGGTCATCAGATGGTACAGGGAAAAAAGGTACCTCTTGAGTCTCTTAATCTCTTTAATAAAGCAGTTTAAGAATAGATTCAAATGGAAACTCAAAGGCAATTTGATCAGTATTTAAAAGAAAAACTCCCAGGTCAGGAGATTCTGTAAATAACAGCAGCTCTTCAGAGGAAGAGAAGAGAGAAGAGAAGCATAGAACGCCATACTGTTCAGGAGCACAGGAAGGTCAGAATCATGACAGGGAGGAGACTGTAGAGATAGGGTGACAAAACCCAGGGCGCCAGACAAAGCCCACTTAGATTCTCCTAGTGTCTAAAAGAGACAGAAAAAAGAAAATGGAAAAGTCGTACCCTGGTAACTCCGGGCCTCAGAAAGTCAGGTAGACTCACCCTACCTCATGGCAGCTGGTGAGGAGGATGCTAGAGACTAGGAATTCTGGGAAGAAGGATTGCATTATTAGAACAATTATTCTACCTTTCTCTTAGCATAACTTAAGGTGAGCCAACTTTCCAGGAATTGTTCCCTGGTCAGATGATAGACCAGACACACTGGACTAAGTCTCTACCCAGGTCAGAGTTAATATTCTCTTGACCTCAAGTCAACAAAACAAAACAAGCAAACAAAACAAAGACAAAGAAGTCTACCCTCCCTCCCCAAAGACATCTTCTCCTCACATGGATTGTGGTAATTAAAAGTCAAGAACTCTGGAGACATACTGTATGCAATCCGGGCACTTCCTCCTGTATGTCACCCCAGGACACGCAGCTTCCAGGGAAGACCCTGCAGTCAGAGAGCAGACTGAAACTGGGTTCCATCAGGGTTGCAAGAGTGGATAGCAAGAGTGGCCAGCAGCCCTGTGCACATCTGTCACCTCAGCAGCTGGGAGCCTGAGGAAAGAGGATGGCTTGGAGGTCAGCTGTCCTGCATGGGGACACCCTGTTGGAGAAAAAGAAAAGAGGAGAGAAGGAGGGAGTGAAGGGTGGAGGTGGACGAGGTTGAGAAGACAAAAGGAAGGAAACTAAGAAGGGGGACCGAAAAGAACATCGATGAACAAAGCAGTGAGCTCTGGCATTGGCTAGAGAGTTTTTCAGAGACAGGAAAACAAGGGAACTAATGGGAAGGGCACTTAGAAATAAGCTTCCCTACTGGAACAGCTGTCACCGTATCCTGTCCCTCAGGGTTGGCATACTGTGTTTTCATTTTCATTTAGTAACAAAAAAACAATGCTTTTATTTTCTTCTATATTTAATCAACGACCCATTAGTTATTCAATAGTAGTTGAATCACCATGAGTTTATGTGTGTTTTATAGTTTCTCTTGTTGATCTGTAGTTTTATTCTTTGTTGATCACTTATAATACAATTTTCTATTCTTGTTAAGATTTGCTTTCTGTACAAATGCATCTGTTTTTCCAGAAAATTCCCTGGGCTACTGAGAAATGTACGCCTTCCACAGTGTTCAAATAGCATTTTGTGTGAATGTCTGTTTCATCCATTTGAGGCCTCGGCCATTGTATTCAGATGACTGCTGATTTTGCTGGGACGATTTGCTGGGACTCCCCACCAACTGCTAAGAATCAGTTTTGGAAGTTTGTCTGTGAATTTACATTTAATCGTATGTGTTTAATGAAATCGGGTAAGCCTATGTTCAGTGTGCATATGTGTAGAATTGTAGTGATCTTTTGATATATTATTCCTCTAATCAGTGTTATTTAGCCTTCTTTCTTTTTTTTTGAAAAGTTTTGATTGAAAGTCTATTTTGTCAGACATTGGAATAGTAACACCTGCTTACTAGATCCTAGATCTAGCGTGAAGTACCCTTTCCAGTCTTTCTCACTAACTTAGCATCTGTCTTCTCAGTTGAGGTAAGAAGTTTATACCTGTAAATGTTTGTATTAGGTTACTGCATATCTCAAATAAATAGTTTAATGGTGTAGCTTACCTTACATGCCTTAGAAAAGCAAGAACAAGTCAGTCCCACCCCACCCCCAAAAATTAGTAAACAGAAAAGAAAAATAAGATTGTGGAAGCAGCACTTGAGGAAACGGAAACAAAACAAATCACTAAATCAATGACACAAAACAACTGTTCTTTGGAAACACAAGTTTGAAAGACCCCTGACTAATCAGAAGAAAGATAAGGAAGACCCAAGTAATAACTGGAGATAACGGGAGCCATTCCAGAGATCCCAACGAAGTTCAGAAACAAGGCAAGGGATGACTCTCTCTAGGCATATCACCTACAAAAGTTAAGGACCAAGGAGCTGACTCATTTAAGCAGCTCTACATTAGGCAATGGGATTGAAGCAGCATTAACCTCCGAAATAAAAACCTCCAGGCTCATACATATTCACGGCTGAATTTTAGCAGGTCTTTAAGGAAGAATTAATCCCAATGCTTCTCAAACTATTCCATAACATAGAAAAAGAAGGAATGCTATCAAATTCTTTTTACTATTCCGATGTCATTCTATACCAAAAGTTGGAAAAGATGCAGCAGAAAAGAGCATCATAGAGGGACATTCTTAAGAGCAAAATCCCTAATAAGCACCTGCAAATCAAATTCAAAAAACACATAAAAAAAGAGAGTTCATTAGGAAGTTGGCACTGCATTTGAACATGGATTCAAGTAGTCTTTTCTATTAAAAAAAAAAAACAAAAAACAGAAAATCAGAGGGTAAGGACCTAGAAAGGGAGCCATGATGCCTGTTTTCAAATTTGTGAGATCCTTAAAAGGAATATAAATCTCTCCAGATCAGTTTCTCTAGTTCAAAGATAAGATTATTTTTGTACAGCTTCTTATAAAAAAAATGTTGGGATACTATAATACGGTCATGGCTCTAGAGAGCACTGAATTTATTTTCCATGCTATGAGGTCTCAAATCTTGAGCATGATTTAGACAAGACTTAGTTGGATGCCAGTTGTGTATATGCATGTGCCTGTGATAAATGTTCCACCCTTAGAAACTGCCACATCAAGGCTTACCAAATAGAAGCACTGATTCTCATCATTTCAAGAGTTCTCCCCAAGTTGCATATTTGTATGCACATAAACACATTCAGACATGCTTTGTGCAACCACACTCTTGCCCTTCCTTTCTTTTACTGCATAGACAGGTGTGCATGAATAAGAACACACACAACACACTCATTCACACAAGTGCTGCAAGCTTACTTTTCTGTAATACTGAGAAAGCCACATCTTCTAAAGTTAAATAAACAGTGAAAGGAATTGTTTACTTTATCCAAAGTTGAATGCAATTATATTTTATCTTCTGACAGGAAAGAGGCTAAAACTCAATAGTATTTCTTTTACACAGTTTATTGAGGCAGATGATAAAACACTTCCTCTAATCCCAAAGAAAAATTAAGAGGGGAAAAACTATCTGTTCTGACCAGTGCTGCCTGGACACCTTAACAGAGCTTAAAACTTTTTTATCCCCCAAGAGAAATAAAAGGAGTTTTCAGAATATGGGAATGGAGGCAGACTGTTCCCTGAGATGCCCCTTCCGTTTCATTGTGTTTTGTGGACCACTGAGAACCCACTCTTGCCTGCTATCAGTTTAGCCCTATCTAACCTGCTCTGTGGAAATGGAGATGGAACTCTGGTTAGTGCTCAGTGACCTTGTGTTCTTTCTCCTCTCCCATGGCTTTTATCCTCACAGTTGCCTCTCTATGATACCACTCTTAGCTGGACCTATTACTATGACGAACACAACTTTTCCAGAAGGTGGAGTATTTGGAAATTTGATACAAAGAAGGCCTTATAGGGGATTGAATAAGCATTTTTGAATGAATGAATGAACGAATGAAGAATGAATGTTCTGAAAAAGTATATACTATTAATCACCACCATTGAAACATAGCGAGGTGACATAATTTTCCCAGAGCTTTCTGTGAGAAACTGTCAAATTTGTTACTTTCTGTGACTCCAAATCCTGTGTTCTTAATCACATTGAAATACTGTTGCCATCACACAGGACAAAGGGGCCACTGTAAGCCGGAGTCTTGATTCAGATTCAAGGAGGTTAGACAGCATAGGAGATGAATATCTTTTCTTTGTCTATTAAGTAAAAACAAAACAAACAAACAAACAAACAGGGATGCTTGGGACCCTAGGGTCACTCGGGTAATGAACCTTACTTTTGAATATATTTCCTTCTCCCTCAGACTCAGTCAATTCTGTTCTTTGTCATGGCTTTAAAGCTTAGCTTTTCTTTCTCTAACTCCATATTACAACTCTAAAGTCTACACACTGAGATGGCTAATGCTGAATCTCAGGCTTACCCATCCCAGGCTTACATGAATCTTAATAACCCTATGGGTCCTATTGTTTTTAATTCCACACCCACCTACAGACTTGATAGATGTTGTGAGGGACTGTTGTCACTTCCTATAACAACTGGGTTCTCTCTCCCCCATCCCATTTTGATTCTTTGTTCTCTCCTCCTCTTTAGACTACACACCTTTGTGTATTGTTACAAAATTAACTATGTTCTCTTGGACCACCAGTTTCTCTCGGCCTCCCTCCTCCTTGCTGGATTTCTACTTGCTAGTTTTCCTACAGTTGAGTTGGAAAAGAGATTTCTTTGGTGGTGGGAAAACAAAGTTCAGCTGGCTTTTGAAGGAGAATCAATATTCTAATGTATTTAAGAAATCATATACCTTCATCCCCCTGATTCCTTTTCTTTGGCCTCTAAATTCTTCCTTCTTCTCCATAACAATAGAGGTACAGAACTGCTTTAACAAAGACTCTCAACCTGTATACACAGAGGAAAAGATGTTTTATTCTCTAGTCTGTTTCAAAATTGTGTTGGTGGGAAGCTAAGGTTAAGGCCCCTAATAACCACTAGTGAGTCAAAATTCATATGTTATACATTAACTATCTTGTTGTTTATCAAACTTTGTTTTAGTTTAGACATGCTGATAAGCTTCTAAGGAGCTATAATGATATATGAAATGATTTTAAAGGCCTTTCTAGATTTATACCTTGTTCATGATTCCCTACCCAAACCCGTTTTTCCTCTGTCCTCTACATGCATTGTGCAGAGTGAGTATTACCTCCGACTTCTCAGGCACAGCCGTGTGATCCTCTTATCCCGGCTTTTTGGCTGCCCTGTCTTTTCCCCTGCACTGTGGTTACTCTGTGTAGACACCCACCTCCTGTCTGGATGACCAGCACCAACAGGTCCTTCAGAGCCTTCCTGTTCTGTCCCTTCCTTCCTGTTTGTCCTGTGCTGTAACCCAGGGAGACTCCAGCGCTGTGTTGCAGAAATGTCACTGGATAATGTCACTGGATACCAGAGCAAAGTAAACATTCTTAGAAACAGAGTTCAGGTCTCCTGCCTGACTTCTGAAGTTTGTTAACCACCTGCTTCATTCATCACACACAGGCCCCTAATTGAAATATTTTCCTCCTCACCCTAAACTGACCTAAGATCTTCCCTGACCACTCAACACCAGGGTAACTTCTCCACTTCCTGTCTTTCTTTCCAGCCCGGTGCTCTATTACTGCTTTGCCAGATAATCACGTGTGGTAGATCTGTTCTCATTCGCCCACACATGTCTGTCTCCTGCATACCAGATGCGTTCCCATGGCAAAGAACTCCTCTCTCTCTCTCTCTCTCTCTCTCTCTCTCTCTCTCTCTCT
>NC_034593.1:73374144-73380645 GCF_900095145.1 Mus pahari
CCCTTCCCCTCCTCTTCTCTCTCCTTTTCCTCCCTTCCTGTCTCCATCCTGCCACTCCTCCTCTCTTACACAAATGGTGACCGAAGCAGGCTAGGGACACAGTAGTCCTTTCTCAACAATTAGCTTTCTTTCATCATTTTATTGAATATTTCTTAATAGTTTTTCTCAAGAATTTCTTTTGATTTAAGAAATTCCTTTATTACTTTCTCTGGAAATGTCTATATGTCCTGTATTATTCACTTGGGTTACTTTAGATTTAATTTAATCTTTGACATTTTACAGCCTGCACACGACATTCAGAGCAGGGGCAGGAGGGGTGACACATTCTCAGTGCCATTTCCACACACTGGGCAATGGTGCTTGAAGAGGTTACTAACGTGCCCTAGTGCTATTTCTAAAGTTGATTAAATGAAGGAAAAAAAGGAAATGATGCTTAAATTAAAAGAAGACATTTCTAATACTTTAAAGTTTTGTCTAAGATAATCTACCCAGATGAAAAGCAAGCAATCATGTTTAGATTTCCTCTTGCTCCCACCCTTGAATCAGCTCTCAATAAATGATATGATATAAGAGCATAGCACTTGAAAACCTATGAAACCTAAGATTCCTGGATAGACTGAACCCAGATCTCAGCTGAGAGGGCAGAGTGGCAGGCGTAGTCAAGTTCTTCCTAGTGCAGCTTGGAAGTCCTCGTGTAGCCTGTCACCACAGACATTCTCTCAAGGCCATGCTACCTGGTCCTATAAAAAGAGACAAACACAGCAGAGAACTCTGAAAACTCACTGCACCTTCCGATGCAGCCATCCCACATTCTTCTAGGCTCCCAAATATAGGATTTATATTGAGGAAGGAACTTAATTGCCAAGACTGCATCCACCTAAGCTGATGGGAAGGTGAATCGTCCTGTATTCCTGGGCTGGGTGTTCAACTCCCAGGTGCCCTTTACTTAGATCCATACAGTTGGTAGGTACCATCAAGCATTTAGCTTCTCCAAAAGACACACTTTATCCCAGAGCAGGAAAATATCTGGAAAAGATGTTAAATTATAACCAGAAGAAGAACCCTTCCAAGGAGAGGAAAACCCAGCATGTGTATTCAGTTACTCAAGCAAGCTTGATAAGAGTTCTCAGAGGTCAAGAGACAAGTGTTAGTAATGTGGATTTGGATGCAATCTTTAAAAGGAAGGGAAAATGTTAGTTTCAGGAATTAGAGCAGCTGTGAAGCTGAGTGGAAGGGGAGAAGAGCTGAGGCGGGAGTTAGTACTCTGCTGTGCTGCTCTGCCGATCAACTCTCTCTGAGGACAGCATGAAAGGAGGCTAGGAAAGCAACAGTAATAGAAGGCTAGGTGACATGAAAGAGAGAGCAGGAGCCACCAGCACACAGAAAGATGATGTGCTAGCAAAAGACGATGTAAAATGAAAAGTAGACATAATAGACGTGAGACACAGGCATGGTGGCTCAGCCTATAGTCCCAGCACTTGAGAGGCAGAGACATAGGAATACTATGAGCTTGAGGCCAGCCTGGGCCTCAGTGACTGAGAAGGCAGATTGAGCTAGTGAGAGTCCCTGCTCAAAAAGCAAATATATAAATCAGAAAATTCTAAATGTTTCCGTCCAAAAAAATAAAAAATAAAATGAAGTGTCAAACCCATCTCATTTTTTGCATGATAATTTTGCACACAAGAAAGCAATGAAGTGATATTTTTGGCATATTTGGAGAAACCAATTTTGAAACTTAATGTTATCCAGTATTTCCTTTAAATGTGAAGCACATTTCACATTCACACAGCAAGACCTCTGTTCCTAGTTTCTTTGACATTAGCTGTGGCCTTGGGATTACATTGGTCCAAGGAAATGGACAGTCTATACCAATGCCAGACCTAGCCCATCAAGGTCAGATGTGATTCTCACGTTCTCCTGTAGGGGAAAATTTGGGGCCAATGGGTTGTGGGTAGCACTGGCGTGTCGTCCCTTCCAGGGGCAGGTGTTCTTTGTATGAGATTGCACCTGTTTTCTATTCTGTTGTTGCAAAATCTAGGACAATCCAGCAGCTGTGAAATCACCTTAATACAAAGAATTTTGTGTTCTGATGAAGGAAGAGTCAAGAAGATGGAAGGTGCATTTATTAATAAATGTGCATTTAATCATCTGCTTTCAACAATCACAGAGCTTCAGAAAAATAGAGGAGACAGTAATTATGCCTGGAGCTTTTAGCCTCTTCCTCCTTAAACCAAGGATGAAGCAGACACAAAGCAAGCGGAGATGTGATCAATAAATTTAAACCATGTATTAGTATGCACCTATGTTAAACATTATGGTTGGCAGACAGTGTTGACCCTTTTCAAGCACACAGATTATTTTATGAAGTGCACACATCCATTGAGAATGCTCCAGAGAGTCTCTAGCTCAATATCTGACACACTGGGATGAAGGTATATAGATCCCAATGCAGAAAATTAGATTTAAAACCCCAATACTTCTGCTCTCTTTCCACTTAACCACTTTTAGTAACTTTGGGAATTTACTGTTATACAAGCCTCATAAAGTCAGCCAGGAATTACTGCTTTTCTGAAAATACTGAACTAGACAGAGGGTAACTAACTCTGAAGAAGGTTATAAAGCTCGCCCTCACACTACCATGACCTACCTTTTGAAAGAAGACAATGTTGACTGAGTATGTTAATTTCTTTAAGATTTAATGACCACTTCTATCTTATATTTACTCTTAAGTTTTAACATTTGTAACTCTTTCTGGAAATGCACTTATGTAACTTAGGGCTTAAGGGGAAGTAGCATAATTTCACATAATAATTCTACTTTTATGGCTCTTTTTGGAAAGTGGAGAATTAAGCTAATTGTGCACTTTTCCCTCACAGTACTGCATCACTTTATGTCTAAATAAGAGCACTCTGCTTTGCTTTTGTGTGTTGTTCAGTCCTGTTATTTAGCTACTTACCTTTTCCACTTTAACAACCATTCACATGGGTTCATTTTGCATATTTTTCCTTGCATATGGTTCCATAAAAATCTCTATTACATTGTTTGCGCACTGACTCTAATTTTAATAAATACTAATATGGCTCACATTTTCCTGTGAACTCGGTGTCTTTAAGGCCTTTGCACACTGGAATGAACACATCTTCCACGTCGTGTTTAACAACTGTAAAGTAAGCCTCCATTTGCTCTATTGAGTTTAAACTATCTGTTCTTCACTAAGGAGCACTCCATGTTCTGTTGACTGTCTTCACATGTGGACTAGGACTAAGTATGCACTTATGTGCCTCTGGAGAGCCTGAGTGAAGCTAACTACTCAAAAATCAGGTAGGTCAAAGAGTTTGTGACTGCACAAAGTGACAAAGTACTTGACAGTCCCTTGCTGCCCACATCTAACAATCACTGTGCCAACATGTCTTTAGGACACTTAGCATCATCTCGCTTTCTAACTGCAAGCAATCCTGTAGGTCTGAGTAATGCCTCTTTGCTATTATAACTGCATATCGTTGATTACTTCCAATTTCTGCCACACAAGTTGGGCTCATTAAGACATCACACCTCCCAAAACATTACTCAGGATCTCTTATAAGGACAACAACAGTTAAAGACAGAAGGGATGGAGGAACAATCTTTATCTGAGAGAGAAAGGGAATGTACAAAGCTAGCCTCAAGAAGACAATAAGAGCAGCTGTGTGGACTCCCCTCTGTCAACACCCATCAGAGAAGCTTGGGCCCTCCTGCATCTGCTGCCTATCTGTAGATCTGCATACAGAAGATCCTTTCCCATTATTCTCCCTTTTTATTGGACCAGGATAACAGCATCCTTGCCAGGTTGCTAAGATACCTTAGAGTAGAGAGTTTGGGCTTAGAGAACTTTTTACAACTGTCTGGAATGATAGTCATTCGGGACTTGGAGATATGGGACAAATTGTGGATATCCAACAATGAACAGTGATAGATGGCTAGGCATTTTGTGTGCATTTTCTGCTAATGCATTTCCATGTCAGGGATTTGTGTTCTCTATGTTCTGTATGGAACAGGTCATTCTTTACTGTACTTTAATGCCAACCCAGAGAACACATCATGGAGTCTTCTGCCTTTCTGAACTCAGGACCTAAAATGCAGAAGAAATGCCCATTTACTGGGTATGTTAAGGTCCAAGCAAGAATGTGGAAGCAAATTGAGTATTTCAACAGATGAAATGGAATTTCTTACATAGAAATTTCTTACATGGGTGTTGAAAAATCTGAGAGAGCAAAAAGGAACAGAGAGATAGCATAGGCACGAATACTATAGAAAATAGCTTGTGGCCTTTTGGAAACAAAATGAAAGTCACAATGTATTCTGAGTTGAGAACAATGAAAATATGACAGAGTCACTGGGGGCTATAAACATGGAGAAAGCCTTGTGGGCAAAACTGAATCTTCTGAGGCAGAAATATTACTAGACACAAAGGCAGGGTGAGGAAAATTCTTCCCTCTTCCCTCTGATTTTTTTTTATAAGGAAGGTTTCCTAAGCAGACACTTAAGTGATCACATGACCAACTTGTAAAGGCATATAAAAGCAACCAAGCTCCATTCTCTCTTCTCCACTAGCAAATTACTAAGTGTACAGTATAATGAATGGGTTTCACTAGTGTATCACTAGTTGTTCAATCAATGAGTTTCATTGTAACATTTTCACATATCCAGATAAACACGTGGACAATACCCATCCTACCTTACTAATCTTTGTAAAAGACAACCAGACTAGGAAAGCTGAACAATGTTGTTCGTAGGCTCCCAGCTCCAACACTGCAGAGGACAATAGAAGGCCACAGGAGTAGGGACAGGAGACAATGGGCAAGGGTGGCCACAGAAAACTTTGGATACTGGTTTCTGGATTTTGTATAATTCTAAAAAAACAACTTTAGTAAGTTTGTACTAAGTTTCAGTAGGCAAAAAGATTTCGACTATGATTTAATATCTAATTTGGCCCCGAAAACTATGAGCCTACACTAACAGACATAATTCAGTCTGTCCTGTATGTTATTAAACAGGAAGTATTTGAAGTGTGAACAAACACTTCTCAGTT
The DNA here is from genome assembly GCF_900095145.1 of Mus pahari. Taxonomy (NCBI): domain Eukaryota; kingdom Metazoa; phylum Chordata; class Mammalia; order Rodentia; family Muridae; genus Mus; species Mus pahari. Next base: position 73,379,213 of record NC_034593.1, read on the forward strand.
CTGGCTCCATTGCATATGTACCTAAGAGATCTTATATTTTTTTCTGTATTGGGAACCCTTTGGGGATATGGGAAGATGACATGAGGAATGAGAACAGGAACATGGATTGGAAGTCATTATCTCACACCTTAGGAGATATTAGCAAAACAAAATGCATCATTTTAAACATTTGAAGAAAATCTGCTTGAACTCTTTCAATTATACTTAGTGGACTATATGAAAATGAAACAATAGTACAATGATTTTACTACATATTTATCGATTTGGTTTTGTGAGGTAATGCCAAGCATTCAGAAAACTAATAGCAAAACTTCCATTATATATGCATGTGTGGTTATGTGTGAATGTGTGTGAAGACTTTTGGAGGTCAGAGGTCAATTTCAGTATCCTTCTAGGGGACCTGTTCACTATGGTTTTTGAGGCAGGATCTCTCATTGTTTTAAAGTTCATGGAACAGGCTAAGCTGGCAGCCAATGAGCCCCAGGGAGTCTCCTATCTCTACCACCCTGGTGCTGAGATTGTAACGTGGATAAACAAATGCCAAGGAGACTGCTGTGAGCAAAGCAAATACTTCCTTTCTTTTCTTTCTTTCTTTTTTATAATACCTGAATTTTATGGTTATCTGTTGCACAGCCTTGCTTAAACATTGCAGAGCATAAAGCCTGGTAAAATCTGAAATAGTGTAGAAAAATCCCTATAGAGTGTAAATATCAACAATAAACAGTAAAAATCATGCAGAGAACGTATTATATATATATAAATGATTTAATTAGAAAGTGTGAAGGATTAATTCATATTGAAAATAAAAGAAATTGAGTAATCCAGTGCATTTCCCGCCTGAGGAGGGGTGTCTGCCCAGGAGCAGTCTCCAGGCCTGAACCAGTAGGAGGGCCATCTTTGCTCCGGTGCACTGCCAGGGGGAGGGCGGCCTGCAGAAGCGACACAGCTGCTAGGACAGACACTGTTTCTGGCTCCAGTCATCCAGCACCTTTCCTGCCAGAGGAGAGCTGGTAAGAGAGCCATCTTTGCTCCAGTGCATGGCCGGGGAGAGGGTGGCCTGCAGAAGCTACACAGCTTCTGGGAAAGATCCCGTATCTGGCTCCAGTGGTCCGGTGCCTTTCCCGCCCAAGGAGGGGTATATGCCCAGGAGCAGTCTTGGGTCCTGAACTGGTAGGTAGGAGGGCCTTCTTTGCTCTGGTGCACTGCCTGGGAGAGGGCGGCCTGCAGAAGCTACACAGCTTCAGGGAAAGATCCCATTTCTGGCTCCAGTCACCTGGCACCTTTCCCGCCTGAGGAGGGGTGTCCGCCCGGGAGGAGTCTCAAGGCTGGCAGGAAAGCCATCTTTGCTCCAGTTCGCTTAGACTCCAGTCTGCACTGGCGAGAGTGTTGACCACAGAAGCTACAAAGCTTTGGACAGACAGAAGCAACCTAAC
>NC_034593.1:73380656-73403052 GCF_900095145.1 Mus pahari
AAACTTTATATGACCCAGCACAGGGGAATGCCAGGGCCATGAAGTGGGAGTGGGTGGGTAAGGGAGCAGGGGCGGGGGGTATAGGGAACTTTCGGGATAGCATTTGAAATGTAAATAAAGAAAATAATAATAATAATAATAATAATAATAATAATAGTAAAAATAAAAAAAATTATAAAAAAAAGAAATTCCAACTGTCACTCAAATAAAGAAGCATAACATAGAAAGTAAACTTGGATTTCTAAATTCTGGGATGCAGATTATGCTATGTGAAAATAATCTGATGAACTATTTCAGTTGGTTAACACAACAGAATTGTAACTACGGAAACCTTGTAGATTTTAAAAAACAGAAAAATTAGGGGAAAGCTATATGACAGTGATTTAAGTAAGATGTAAAAATCAATGAAGCTATATTTATAGTAACACAATATGTAGCATTTTACATTTCTTGTGTGTATCCTTTAAACAGTTTTATAAACACAGTAGCAAAAACATAACTTCATTATTATACTATTTCCTATTAGTCAGAGAGAGACAAGAGTTTGAAAAGGCATTGGCAAAGAAAGTTGAACAACTCTAGGATATAAATGGAAACCCAGGTCACTGGTGGTAATATGTCAGTTCTAGAGTGCAAACAAGATAAACCTTAGAGAAGACATGCTTTCCAACTTCATGACTCAGGACCAATTGGGCATTAATTTTTAAGTAATGTTTATATAAATCTAATTTGTGCAAAACCTAGTAATTACTAATTTGTACTTACTGTCCTTAGAAACACTTAAAAGAACTATTTCAAAAATGATACTACTTATAGAAATATACTTTTGGAAGCTAAAATCATTGATGGAAAGTTATTAAGCAGAGCTAACAGAACAGAGAAAGACACTTGAGCTATACACTTTATTATTTATTTTATTTTTAATTTTGGGGACACATGCATACATTTGTGTGTGTGTGTGTGTGTGTGTGTGTGTGTGTGTGTGTGTGTGTGTGAATGTACACGTGTGAGTGCAGGGGATCACAAGAGTCCAGAAAAGAGCATCATATCTCTTGAATCAGGAGTTACAGGTGGTCGTAAGCTACTCAGTTTGCATGTTGGGACTTGAACTCAGGTCCTCTGCCAGAGCTGTATGAGCTACTGACCATTGAACCATCGCTCTAATCTCTTTATATATTTTAATCTCAGTTCATTGTAGATCCAAAACAATTTTAAAGCGAATTTGTTTTTCACATTGGATAAAATTATATTACATTGAAAGAGAAGTTTATGATTCTAATAAACATTCTCATTTTTTTTATCATTCCAAACATGTAACAGTTGTGAGGAACGTGAACGACTGCTGTTATGATACAAAGCATCACCTCTAATAGTGAGTGGCAAACATAGTAAGAAACTTGTTTGTGATTTACAAGACAGATCATTGATAAACTGTTCTCTTTATTGATATCTAAAGGCCTTCTGTATCTCTTCTGCCTAATTTTGTTTTGAAGTTTGCTACTTCACATATGAGAATATTTATGCCAGCTTGACTATAGCTTCCATTTGCTTGACCAGTTAATTTACAACCTTTGACTCTGTCTTTAAATGTCTTTTATAGCAAGTGTATTTCTTTAAGACTGCACGCAATTAGATAATGCATTTTAATCCAGTTAGTTGCTCTGGATCACTTCATTGAGTAGTTACAGCCATTTTTGTTTGAGGTTATTATGAATTAGGTTTGTTGTTCCCTATAAATCTCTGGTTAGTTAAACTCATCATCCCCTACATAGTATCACGAACTGCTGGGCTCTGGCTGGGCTCTGCTATGTTCACCTAGCCCTTTCATGCAATGAATGCTTTCCTGTCCTTTTATGAGACAAATTAAACTAGAGTGTCCTCCCAGAGAGAAATCCTGATTCACTTCTGACAGACTTCCCATTTCTGATTTTCTCAGACTTCAAGTTATTTTGTGGTGCTTCAGGGATCAGCCTGTCAATTCATAGCATCCAGTAACAGAAGCTCAGAGAGAATTTCAATTAATGAGCTCATGATATGAACAGACATTTCTCCAAGATTACATACAGATAGAAATAAACACATGAAAAAGTTGTTCAACATTCTTGGCCATCAGGGAAATGGAACTTATAACTATCCTGGAATTTCATCTCATGTCAGAAAAAATGACTACCATAAATAAGACAAATAAGGACAAACCTGGCCATAGTGTAGGGAGAACGGAACCCCTGTGCACTGGTACTGAGCACATAAATTAGTCTAGCCTCTATTGAACTCAATATGGAGATGTATGAAAAATCGAACTCCCATATCATCCAGGTAAACCACAGTGAGACACTAAGTCAACACACTACAGAGCAGAACTCTACATTTCTGGAGTATGACATGAAAGCAGACCAAGACTAGGGGAAGGAAGAAGAGTAGAGGGAGGGGAGAAAGTAGATAAGGGAATTGAGGGAGGGTACAAGAAGAGGAGGAAAGGGGAAAGGCTCAGGATGGAGTAAAGGTGGTACCAATGAATGATATACTTGAAAGTATTCATTGTTGTCTCAGGGTTTTACTGCTGTGAACAAACACCATGACCAAGGCAACTCTTATAAGGACAATATTTAATTGGGGCTGGCTTACAGGTTCAGAGGTTCAGTCCATTATCATCCAGGCTGGAGAATGGCAGCATCCAGGCAGGTATGGTGCAGGAGGAACAGAGAGTTTTACCTCTTCATCTAAAGACTACTAGAAGAGCACTGGCTTCCAGGCATCTAAGACTAAGTCTTAAAGTCCATGCCCACAGTGACACACTTACTTCAACAGGGCCACACATCTAAATAATGCCACTCCCTAGGCCAAGCATATACAAACCATCACAATTATTTACAATGAGATATATAGATATGTATATTTAGAAGTTTTAAATCTGGCCCACATTGCCAAAACATAAGTCTAACAAGATAAACATTGTAGCTATTATAGAGAACTCTATCCATGAAATGAAATAACTATTTTAGGATTATTATGATATTCTAGAGATGTACTAAAACTCTGACTCTCTGGTTACTACAATTATGTGTTCAAAAGCATATTTATATCTCCTAGAATTATTTCTTACTCATAAATGCTATAATACAATGATGTAATTGCTATAATTATATATAATTTATATAATTGGTATCTAATGATATATCAATTTAAAATATATTCAAGAAACATACTCATTAATAGCATCCCTCAAAGGTGTATATAGGCTAGAAGAAGTTGTTTCCAGAACAATTTCTACAGTCACTAGAAATTGTTTTCTTTGTAAAAAATTTTAATTTATTTTTGAAATATTTATACATGGATATAATGCATCTTGATCATATCCACCCCTTATCCCCACCTGCCCCAGGATTATGTATCATACTTTTCTTTCAACTTCATATCCTTCTTTTACAATGCTTGAAGTGTATTTGTTTTCTGCTCACTAAGTCCAGTTGGTGCTCTTCATCCAGATGTGCATAGATACCTGGTCATCCACTGTGGCATAGGGGAACCTACCAGTGGACACACTTCTAAAGAAAAGTAAATCTCTTTTTCCTAGCAGCCATCAACTGGCAATCACTCCTCAGCTATGGGTAAGATGTCAGAAACACTTTCTGTCCACAGTAGAATTTGTACATACCTCAATCTTGGATGGATCTTTTGAGCTTTGCTCACTACTGTTGTGAGTTTGTATGTACCAGAGCCCTGTCGTGGTAAGAGGACAGTGATTCACAACAGTCTCGCACATCCTCGAGATCTTCTGTGCTGCCAGGTTCCTCTTCTGTAGTGTTTCCTGAGCACTGGAAGGGGATTGATGCAGGTGACTGTGCAGGGCTGAGTCCTCACAGCTACTTAATTCTCGTTTCTTTGGACAGCAGCATGTCTCTACATTGACCACTACCCACTGAACCTAGAATCTTCTCTGAGCAGAGTTACAATATGCACAGATCTGTTGATATAAAAACTAATATCTGAAAAACCATTTGACAACATGGCTTCTTAGGAAAAGAACATCATGTCCAACTGGACACTCTTTGCTGTAGTAGTAACCTGCCAAGTAAGATGTGCCCATTGGCACAATGTTGGTTAGACTTTACAGGGATCACCAACTATTGTAGTTGTGGCACTCTGCATAGAAGGGATTTCATGCCTGGTATGGTAAACAGTCAAAACACAGAGCTAGGGAATCTGCTTGATTTTTAAGAAACATCACTCATTTAATTTAGTGTAAGTTAGAAAATGAAAACTCATTTTGAAGAAAATGATGTTCTGTGGAAGGAAAGAATTTGGAATCAAGCCAGTCCTTCTAAGTTAATATTCCCCCACTAGACTGCACCCCTAACCCTGACAGCAATCTATGGGATTTTGAAAGAAGGCCCGTGACAGCAATAAACAAGCAAAGAGTCCAAGGACTCTTTGAGGCCACCCAGTAGCTCAACTCTGTTTCACTGAATTACTGTTTCCATATTTGTTTACTGTACTGGATTCTTATGGGCCTTCACACATGAAAGATATGGCCAACTGAGTTAAGTAAGGAACTAGATCCTCTGTCCCATTCCCAGGTTACTAAAGACAGGCTACTACTAGTCCAGCCCAGAAGAGCTGAGGGTTTGAAGAGTGTATTAAAGACTCCTGATCAGGAGCCGCAGCTATCCCTGAACAGCAAAGGTTAGTCGTAGTGTAAACTTCTTCTGGTTACTCCATTTCTACTCAAATGGGGCTTCTTTCTGTCCTGTAATATAGAGAAGTCATAATGTCTGCCTACGACCACAGTTTTACCCTAGTCATTGGTCAGGAAGCTCATCAGTCACTGGGCTCTCTGAGCTCAGAGACATCATGTCCCTCCTCCTGCTCCCTCCCATTATTGCATATCTGAAGAGAATGGCATTAATAGGGCTCATTTTATGCCAGGAAATCAAACTTCCTGAAAATGGCAATAACATAAACAAAAAAGAGAACCTATGTATATATACACTTTTGACATCATGGACCATGTGAAAGGGTCCCAGAGCACCCTCAGATGCACAGTAGACTGCAACTTTTGAAGAGTCAGCTTTCATTATTCAGTTTTTTCCTCTCAGCTATTTCCCGAGTAAAGTTGATTCAAGTGAAAAAAAAAAAAAAAAAAAAAAGAACTGGGACTAAAAGTGAAGAGTAGCTGCTACACAGGTAATGAGAAGGGAGTTCAGGGAGCTGAAATACATCACACTTCAAATTGTATCAGTTTTCTCAGACTTTGTGCAATTATACCTGAGTCTTCACAAAGTAGAGTTGGAAGGTATTATTTCCATACAGATTTTGTGGGATAAGGAACACTAGATGTCTCTGATGTCTGTTCTTGGTTGTCAGTTTTACTAATCTGTAATTACCTAAACCCCAAACATCTGGATACACCTGTGAGAGATGTTCATGATTGAATCATTTGAAGTGGAAAGACTCACCTAAGTCTGCATTTTTGAGGTGGAAAGTTCCTTCTTAAATACGGGCCTCAGTGTCTGCTGGGAGCCTATATCAAGGACATGACAGAAGAAAATTCTGGCTCTTTGCATTTTGCCTTCACTCTCAGTGGCGGTTGCATTGATTCACCTTGCAATTCTTTGCTGGTCATCGTTGGGTTTCACTGATGCTTGTCTTCAATGATGGTGCTTTGATAGGAGTTCACCTGGCTTTCTTCACACATCTTTACTTGACTTTGTAGCGAGAAATGCACCAACGAACGTCTGGTGATGTTCCAGTGGCTTCTTGCCATTACTATGGGCTCTTGCCAATCCTTGGAGCTTTGAGGTTTCTTCTGAATTGAGCCACTGCTGTTGATTTGTGTTTGGTGACGCTAATAATTGGGCTGCTAATACCTTCACAATGAAGATCAGAATGCCCCCAAAGAACTACTTCTCAACAGGTCCACTTCTATTAACCTTTCTTCCTCACCTACCTTTAGTTGGTGGGCTATAAAAGAGGTTAAAGTATTTAACAACCTTTATTAAAGTAAGTTTTGAAAAATATAAGCCTATATCCAGCATCATGGATTCAATAACATTTGGATTCATGGACATTGCATGGAGGGAAGGCATTGTCAGAAGTGCCGTCCATGTAAGACACTTTAATAAATCGATGAACATCTAGAATGCATTCACACAGAATATAATATATTTTACTGTTAGAGTTTCATGTGGGATACCCCCAGAGACTCTCAGTAGTGGCTTCATGAGATTTGAAATGATGTAAAAGACACTATGTGGGGAAGTGGATTCTAAAGCTGGAGACTGACATGATGAATCCTGAGAACAACTCCTTGTTATTCAACATAGGAAAGAATTATACATAGGATCACTGTCTACATATGCATATTTCCTCTTTTTATTTTCAAGACTCAAAAAAAGTGGTTGATGTACCAAATGTTTACTGATGTTTTCAAAATTAGCATTTCCACAATTTCAGCAAATTTGCATTCAATAATTACAGTACTGCACTCTTCTTTTTCTAATTGATAACAAGTAAGATTTCATTTTACTAGGAAACAAAGCAACAAATGGACCATACCCACTTGAATTCTTTTTTTCCCTAGAGCTGGCTCTTTTAATGAACCTCAAATTGTTCCTTTTCCGGGCAGCAGTCATGGGTTTCCTGGCAACAGCCATTTGAGTTTCCAGGTATTTTAAGGCTCAGATGGTAAAATTCCTGCAGCACAGTCCCATGTAGCTGCAGGATGCACACAGTGGCTGGTTCACAGGACAGCCTTCTCCCCTACAACAACGGTTTCTACAAAAACAACTGTGTCTTAGCCTTGCATTTACTTATCTGCATTGCTGAAAACACCCAAGTTGTTTCTGTTTTATGATAATTTCCAAAAGCAAAAGAACAAATGTGTTGCCAAGGAGATGCTGTAGGGAGAAAAGAGGAGTAAGGATGCCTGTGTCTGAGCATCTGGTATGTTCCCTGCTCCCATTCCCCACCCACAGAAATTTACAGCAGCTTCCCAGAAAGACTGAGAGAACATGAAGACATTGCTCAGTTATCCATGGTCCTCAGATCAGATTTATGCCAATTCATTTCCATCCAGACACTTGACATATGCTTTAAATAATTTCTTTGATGGTAAAAAAAAAAAAAAAAAAAAAAAAAAAAAAAAACAACAACTAGGGTGAGGAAGCAGCTGTTACAGCTTCACTGAACGCATAGAAGACATAGTGTCATAGGGAGATGGCAAGGAACGTGGAGGAAGCCTATTGGTTTCCAGAAGAGTTATCTGACAGTGTCTAGAAAAGCATGCTTTAGCAACACTGTGTCCTAGAATGATGGAGGTTCTCTGCAGCCACCAGACCTCAATGTCTTCTTATAACTGCACTTTACCAGCTGTTTAACTAATTTGTCTTTGATCTCCATTATTGAAAACCTGAGATTCCTGGGGACAGTGAAACACACTAGTAACATTTAATTATATAGCAAAGGGGAAGAATTTTACTGGGAATCCAATCGATGCCAGATTTAAAAGGCAATGAACCCTGTTCTTACAGCTCATGGGAAGGCAGAGTCTTTGCCCAAAGGAGCTCAAAACATCAAACTCACAGGCAGATGTGAAGACACAATCCAGAAGTAAAACCAACAATCTTGATACAGTACTTGTCTCCAGTTTCAGATCAATGACAAGGCACAAGTGACAGATTAGACATAGATTGAGAATAAGGAAAACTGCACACAATGACAGCTAGAAGTGTACAGTATCAAGGCTGTAGAGTACCTTGGACTTATCATTACGTGTGACAGTGGGGCAGGAGAGTTGACTTTGACTCTCATACTACTCATAGTCAATCAGGAGTGACATGTAAGTGTCTTTAAAATCTAGTCACACATAAAATAATCCTATTTTTGTCTTTTCAAAGTTTCCCATTATCAAGTTGGGTTCTGATGGATCAAGACTATTAGAGACTAAAGCAATTAAAATTGTACGCTCCCATGATGAGCCAATTCAGACTTGAGAGTGAGTAGACTGAGAAACGGGTGTGTTTTGCTGTTTCGCACTCATTGGTTATTTCAGGAACAGCATTGGGAGTCCTTATTTCAATAGCCCAGAGCTTTGGCAGCACGCTCACCACTACTCAGGGCTATCTCTAATGCTGTTAAGTGAATTTTCAATAGAAAATTAAGCTTTTCAATAGAAAAGGCCTGCCGGCCACTCTGTTTATCCTCCTGTGATGTGAACACAGCAATGGCATAATATGGACTATTAGGATTCTCATGCCCCTCACAAATCACTCCCCTAAGAGAACTTATACTTGCTAGATTTATAACTGTAGGTAAGGGCCTCAAAGGTGCCAGACTGAGTCTTCAAGGACTATTATCTTTATTTTTTTAAACTTTTCAATGTTTTAAAAAAATAAAATAAACATACATTTTAAAAAGGTCACTAGATTTTTATAAGAAAATGAACCTTTTAGTGAATGCATACATTAAAGAACATGTGGATTAGCTGATTGGTTTTGCCCTAAGGCTATTCAAGGTGGTACTTGAAATGTATGAAACCCCCGTGATTAATCTCTCATGATCTAAGGATTGACATAATTATAGGTGTGCTTTAACTTAAAAAAAAGAGAGAAACCACATCAATTCTGAGAAGACTAAGGTCCTTCATTTAGCTACATCAAAATACTTATGCTGACAAAGGATAGCTAAATGTAAAGATATGTATATTTAATATTGAAATTATATGACAATGCTAAAAGTTCTGCAAAACTCTGGTTATAGTTTGGTGCGTCAGTGCTTCAATTTATTCTCCTGTAACCACCGTACCATCAGTGAGACGATAAGGCTTTTACAGATGTGACTTTTACCAATGAGTTTCAAAGAGCTTTTATAAGCTTGTTCTTTTTCAAATTTTTATGTGACAAATAGTGACTGTTCTTAGTTTAAGGATTAACTGGGATTCTTTGACTGTGGTTAATAGGAATGCAACACATATAAGTCATTTGTTTATTTAATTTGAGACAAGGTCTCATGTAGCTTAGGTTGTCCCTGAACACATTACGTAGACAAGGCTGGCCCTGAACTCCAGATCCTCCTGCCTCTACCTCCTAAGTAGGATTGCAGGACTTGGGGGTACTGAGTTCAAGTTTGTATTCCATAATGTCATTACATATTTATCCTTTTAGATTATTTGTAGCCTTGTGCTTATGTTGAATGTTCATTGCACAGAGTATTCCAAACTGACATCTAAGACCCATGTCAAATTTAATCCTTTCTCACCTAAGTAGAATTAGCAGATCTGTCCATGGGCTTATTCAGTTCTTACTACATGAGCATCTAACTCATCTACACGAGTTACTACCCACTCCTGTGTCTAGATGTAGCTATATGTCTTTGCCCTTACAGAGTGGTTGGCTGTTTCATGAGATTGATACTTCGTATCATTGAAGAGCGTTCCCTTAAGCCTCGGAGATTTAGTCATTTGCCTTTTACAGAAGCACATTACATTATTTATGACTTTTTACTTACTGGTCTTTTGGCTAAAATCAGCTGCAGGACCTAACATTCATTTTTTTCATAAAGTATCCACTATGTTTTAGACACAGACAATACTAATATGAGTAAGACAAGTAAATGGTCTAATTTCTCAGAGTTTGTGATGCATAGGTTGAGCAAAGACAAGCCTCGATAAACCCTACAATGGAAGAATGTAAGACCCAGCATGGCAACTGGAAGAGTTCCCCAGTTGCTTCCCATTCCTTTGATAAAATACTCTGACCCAAACATCTAACGGGAGACAGGCTTGACTTAGCTCATAAGTACAGTTTACAGTCTATATGGCAGGAAAGACACAATGCATGCTAGTGTTCAACTTGCCTGCTCTGGTTCATACAGTCCTGGATCCCCTGATCATGATATGGTCCCACCCACAATCATAGATGTTCCCGCTAGTCAAAGCAATCTTTCACAGATACTCTTAGAGGTTAGCCTTACTCTATACACTCCCTCAAAAGTGTAGCAATATGGCATCATAGAAGGTATCAGTTGAATAGTGTGGTAAAGAAAGAGTTGAGAATGAATGTTTAAAGAGAAATCTGAAGATCTAGAATGAGCTAGCTAGTTCTTTTTATCACTTTCCTGAGCTGCTGTGAAATGTCTGCCCTCAAAGTGTCTCACACATGGCTGCTCACAAAAGGCTTTGAAGAAAAGTTAAAATATTAATCTCATATCAAAATGTCTTTGTGTGATGGATGAGTGTGTGAAGGATTATGAAATGAGCATTTGGCAAAAGATTGAAACCTAAAATAATTGCATTTAAATTCATCTAGATCAAACTTAGTTTAACATGCTAGGCTTCATCTTAGTCAAATTTGTATTTAATTAAGTAATTAACATGTCTGATCATTTTTGCAACACTTACAGATTGCTGATTATGGCTGATAAATGAGCATTGTACTATGAATGTTTAATTTCTTGCTTGTAACAATGAGAAATGCACATTTTCATAAGATAAGTGGTAGTGGCAAAGCTCTTTACATCATTTCTCCCCTGTGGTTTATTGCTGGTTTATTTGACACATGGTTCTCAGGGCATCTTCTTTGACACTCGCTGCATTTACAACCTTGCATGAGTAGTGCTTGTCGCTTCTCAGAACTCAGATGATGACTGTGAGAGATGTCTCTGCCCTGTTCAGTTCTTTTTTTCAATGTGGATCATAAAGAAAGAAGCAGATGGTCATAGCAACACGCGTGTCCTTCTGATCTGAAATTTGCATTTCAAATACGTGTCCATTTAGGGAATTACCATCTTATACAAAAACATTAGTATTGGCTTTGTTTAGGAAATTGTGCCTCGTCCTGCAGTGACTTGATATCCCAGGGAGCCTAGCATAACTGTCTCCTAAGAGGTTTCATCCAGAGCTGACAGAGACAGAGGCAAAGACCCACAGCCAAACATCAGGCAGAGCTTGAGGAGTTTTGTGTAAGAGTGTGGTATAGGACTGAGCAATCTGAGGGAGCCAAGAACACAACAAGAAAACCTATAGAGTCAACTAACCTGGGCCCATGGGGGCTCACAAAGACTGAACCACTAACAAAAGAGCATACAGGAACTGGACCTAGGACCCCTCTCCATTGCAGCTGATGCAAAGGCCATGGAGGGATGTTACTTACTGGCTTGCTTCTCCTGCTTCCTGACCTGCTTGAGTTCCAGTCCTGCATCTTTTGGTGATCTACAGCAATGTGGAAAGTGTAAGCTGAATAAACCCTTTCTTCCCCAACTGCTTCTTGGTCATGATGTTTGTGCAAGAATAGAAACCCTGACTAAGACACCAAGAGAGGCTTTCCCTTGTCTGAGGAGAAGGGGTGAGGACAGTGGGGAGAGGGATTTGTAAGGGTGGGACTGTGAGGGAAACAGGGAGGAGATTGTAATCAGGATGTTAAATGAATAGATAAATTAATTAATGGAAATTTCATATTATATATGAATATTATGATATATGATATGGATATCATATATGTGATATATGAATATCATATATGTGATATTAAGTATAACATTACATCATATATGCTATATGAATGTTATACTTGTATCAAGAATTCATTGAAAAAACATCAAAATAGTAATCACCTTGAAAAGCTTACTGAATGAGAAGAAATAGGAGACACATTAAACACATGAGACTCAAGCTCTTGCTCGTGGTACAGTAAAGACTATAGTGACTCTGAGAGGCTCCTTTCCCAACTCCTTGAAGGGTAAGCCCTCCTGGGAGAAGCTGATCGCTTTCAACAGAGCACAGAGAAATTCGTCCTGATGAAAAGTTAATTAGTGACATGAGTGTCAGCTCCCAGGTTGGGTTCCTGATGTAGCGCTGCTCAATTGACATGCCAGCCATTCTAGTCACCCTTCTACAAACAGCTACCAAAGAGCGGTTAGGAGTGGGCATGGGCCAGCATTTCTATATAGTCTAAGATGTCTGTAAACTTTCTAACATCAGCCATCTAACTGAAATAAACACAGCAATGATGAATATAAAAGTCTGGAGATCTAGGGAAATTAAATGATTTGGCCTCCATGCAAAGATGTATTACAAATTCAGAATCTAAAGGGAATGTACACAATGCTTTATTGTGTCCGTTTCTCATTTCCTTGCTATGTAGTCAAGTACGATCCTCCTGCCTCAGCATCCTGAGTCCTAAGGTTAGAGGTATATATTGCTGTACCCAACTGAAGGCTAACCTCTCACTCTGTCACCATCCCCACAATGGGCAAGGAGCTCAGGCCTCTTACACAGGAACACAGATCAAAACCACGATGCCATCACCACCAATGGCTCATTATGCCAATACCACCATCTTAGGAGTAAACAGAAAGAACACATGCTCCACTATGTTCATAGCAGCCTTATTTATAATAGTCAGAAGCTGGAAAGAACCATGATGTCCCTCAACAGAGGAATGGATACAGAAAATGTGGTACATTTACACAATGGAATACTATTCAGCTATTAAAAACAATGAATTTATGAAATTCCTCGGCAAATGGATGGATTTGGAGGGTATCATCCTGAGTGAAGTAACCCAATCACAAAATAACTCAAATAATATGCACTTACTGATAAGCGGATATTAGCCCTGAAACCTAGAATACCCAAGATACAATTTTTAAAACACATGAAACTCAAGACGAAGGAAGACCAAATTGTGGACACTTCACCCCTTCTTAGAATTGGGAACAAAACTCGCATGGAAGGGGTTACAGAGACAAAGTTTGGAGCTGAGACAAAAGGATAGACCATCCAAAAACTGCCCCACCCAGGGGTCTGTCCCATAATCAGCCACCAAATGCAGACACTATTGCATACACCAGCAAGATTTTGCTGAAAGAACCATGATATAGCTGTCTCTTGTGAGGCTATGCCAGTTCCTGGCAAATACAGAAGTGGATGCCCACAGTCATCTATTTGATGGAACACAGGGCCCCCAGTAAAGGAGCTAGAGAAAGTACCCAAGGAGCTGAAGGGGTCTGCAACCCTATAGGTGGAACAACAATATGAACTAACCAGTACCCCCAGAGCTCGAGTCTCTAGCTGCATATGTAGCAGAAGATGGCCTAGTCAGCGATCACTGGGAAGAGAGGCCCCTTGCAAACTTTATATGCCCAGTACAGGGGAACACCAGGGCCAAGAAGTGGGAGTGGGTGGGTAGGGGAGCAGGGTGGGAGGATATAGGGGAGTTTGGGGATAGCATTTAAAATGTAAATGAAGTAAATGCCTAATAAAAATTGGAAAAAATAACCCACAAAGCCTCCCCCCCGCAAAAAATGGCAATGTATGATTTGGAAGAACATAGATTTTGCTACACATGCAATGATGAATAATTGTCTCTGTTCTGTCTTCTTTCCAGTCTTTTTCTTATTAACCTTTACACTTTAGCTTAGCCTAATAGTTATTCCTTTTTGGCAAAAGACCTTGAAGCAGAAGACATAGAAATTTAAAATGAAGAAAAGAGGACATAGGAGTAGACAAGGAAATTTCAAACAATATTTAAAAAATCTTTAAGAAAGTTTATTTTTAAAAGAAATTTGCATATTTGAATCACAAACACAGGCACAAGCAATTATAAACCAATCTGACCTTGAGTTTAAAAAACTGTATTGTCTTAAAAACTGAAGCCTCCTTTTTCCAATGTAAATATTTCTAAAGGCAGTCAATCATAATAAATGAGAGAAGACTGTATTGTTGCACATATTTTTTGTAATGAAGTTATTTATAATATTTTTTCATTAGTTCTTGGAATATACAAGCAATTTTGGAAACTCAAAACACGTTAACCCCCCTGATTTGAATGTCAAATATCCTACACAGCCCATGTATTTGAACACATAGTCTCCACCTATCTGGCAGGTTTTGTAATCTTTTACTCCTGAGGCCTACCTGGTACAAGTGGTGGCATAGGTGGCACCTTGACAGTAGTCATAAGTCCTGGAGGCCCAAGCTTCTAATTCAAGCTCCAGACTGTGGTACTTTTGAATGAATATTCTTTACCTCCCAAGTACCTGTCTAATGATGGGAGGGCTCCTCGTGTAAAAAGCAACATGTCTATTATAGTTTATATGTAGATATGAGGGGGAAATACAGAAAACAACGTAAGGAATTTACTGGGGGGTAGGGGCTGTTGTGTACTGATGACTTTTATTTGTTAAGTCAAATATTTACACAGGATAGTCACACAGCATTCCTCAAAGGAAATGTAATGTGTCCACCTGAAATGCATGGATAGTCTTTAACATTCAAGGTAAAAACTAGTCTCTTTGGCCAATTTTCCTTCTAACTAAAAACAAAGTGGAATAAATAATGCACCCACAGCACTTGCCTGCGGAAATGTTTTCTCTTTGTTTGACCTTGTTACTGATTTTTTTTTATTTTCATCTATTTTTAAAATGGCTTTATTCTTTCTACCAAGCAGCATTTTGCTGAGATGCCCTCCTATTTAAAGAGTTATTTTTCTTATCCTCGGTGACCCAAAATTGTACTGTTTGGATGCAGCTCATTTTAAAATGCTCTGTTGAACAGAAAATAGAAGAGCAATGAAAAAAGACAAACAAGGAACACCAGACACAGATTTGTCTCCCATACTTCACAGTGATAAATTTGCTGCTCTATGCGCTCGAGTGTGCATCCCTTACTACACATAATTTTCAAATACAAAAAGTTACGTGTATTAGGAGTTCGTATTGGCAGAGGCAGTCCTTGTCATGATGATGGAAAACCAAGTTTGAAATCTACACTACCAGCAGAAAGAACACATTCTACTGAATTCAACACCCAATCTTTGGGGTAGGAAAGATAGCTCAGTAGGTGAAGCCCTTACCGTGTCAGTGTGAGGACCTGAGTTCAAACTCCCAGAACATGTGCAAAGCTGGTTTCAGAACAGCAGGTCCCAGTGATCCTGTGGTGAGATGGGGAGCAAAGACTGAAGAATCCTCAGAGTCTTGGAAGTCAGTCAGCCTTACTGACATGACAATGGACAGCAAGGAGACTGATCCTGTCTCAAAAGAGGTAAAGTGGGAAACAGCACCCTCTGAGCTCCACATGGCTGTAAACATGTGAGTGCATGCACTGTCTCTGTCTCTGTTTCTGTCTCTCTCTCTCACACACACACATGCACACATACATACACACACACATACACACACACCACTCTCTCACACACACATACCTCTCACACATACTCACAGAGACAACTCTCTCACCACACACACACCACACACACACACACACACACACACACACACATACACACACAGATACACCTCTCCCTTTCTCTCTCTCTTCCTCTCTCTCTGTCTCTCCCTCCACTTCTATTTTCCCCTACCATTTCCCTCCCCCTCCTCCAACTCTCTCTCTGTATTTTGCTTGTGGGTCAGATACAAGCTCCCAGCTATTGCTCCAGTACCATGCCTGCCTGCCTGATGCCATGCTTCTTGTCACAATGATCATGGATTCTCCCTCTGAAACTATAAACCCTCATTAAAGGCTTTCCTTTATATGTTGCCTTGGTCATGGTGCCTTTTCACAATAGAAAAGAAAACATGACAGAAGTTATACAGAGAGTGATGGGATTTAAATGTAGGCACCAGCAGCTCCAGATCAATATTTATTACCAAAGAACTTCCAATAAATGTAATTTAAAATTGATGCAATCATATTTGATATTAATGGAATAATGAGGCCAAAGTACAATAATTAAAAAGCAAGGCACCAAGTGGAGGGACTATATATTATGAATATTAAGGGAGCTGTTGCTAGAATTACAAGAATTCCCACACATGAGCAACCAAACATTATCTTATAGAATAAAAATTCCCTTCACAAAAAGAGTTAAAAGTGGCTCAGAAATATGCAAGAAAGTTCCAAAGTTCCAATTATCCTCCTTTCCCCCACACCGTGCCCTCCTCTCCCTTCAGTCTGCAAGCCTGAGCTTGCTTCTGCCAGCCAGGACCCAGCAGATGATCTCAGTGGCTGTGGATGGTTCCTCTGCTGCTCCAGCACTGAGCTGCATTTCCCACCCTCTTCCTGTCCTCTCCACAGGTCTCTGGAACAAATACTCCTTCTGAACTTCATCAACAGTGGCCCAGATTAAATCATTGATGTGAATCTTCTTTTTAATCATCTTATTCACAGAAACATTAAGCTCTTTTCAGAGTGCCATGTCTCATTCTGTTAGAAATGGTGATAGCCTGGGTTATGTGAAAGGCTCTAAATGAGGATGCTAGATCTGGCCCTTATCCTTACAGGCAGGAGCCTGGGCTGGAAGTTGCTCATTCAAAGGCCTCCTTCCTAAAGAACGGAGATGGTTTTACTCTGGGCCTTTACTTCCACTTCTTCATTTATAGAAAGCATATTTAATTCATTCACATCTCAGTGTACATGGCTCTGGGGGTGGGGGAGACAGAATAAAAAAACAAGGAGAGAGGGAGAAAGGGACTGAAGGCAAGGAAGAGGAGGAAAAGAAAAAGGGGTGCAGAGGAAGAGAGGGAGCTGGCATGGGGGATGGGAGAAGAGAAATACTGAAACACAAGGAAATTCATAGAAAAGATTAAAATTAAAAACGTGTCTTACCAAAGTGGACTGTGAATTCACCAAGGCAGTTTTCAGTGCCAGAGAATGGTAAAATCAGAGGTGACCCTAAAAGGATTTAGTTCAGTTTCTTCACTTTTCAAGTAAGGAAATAAAGAGTCAAAGCTGTAAAAGGAACAAGAGGCAAAGCTTGGGACAGAACAGAATCAGGGTACTGCCAGGCAAGAGATCCCCATTGTGATGTGGTCAGGCAAGTTGTAGGATGCTGTTGCTCTGAGTCCTGAAAAAAAAAAAAGATTTTATTTTATTCTAAAGATGCTACAATTGGGCTTTCGAGTTTCCAAGTCCTAAAGTATTCACCTGCTTCCCTCAGGACAGACAAGAGGACTCTAGGAAGGGAACAACGGTCACATGAGGGAGGACATATTTATTAGCAAGTAAGCAGACATTTTATATGGTCATGTTGGAGGACTGTGGGCCCCGGAGTTGACCCCAACATTTCTTTAAAAGCAAATAAGAATGCTGGCTAGGCTGGCCCCATCCACAGTGAGAACCCCAAGGGGGAAATAAACACAAGAGTATTCTCAGTTACTTGATCATCACACATTCAAAAGAAAGGGGATGGGAGAGGACGGAGTAGAAGAGAGAGTCACAATCGGATACCGGCTATTAGTTCTCCTAGACTCTTCCATCTCAGCCAAGGAAATGAGATCCGATCTACGTGCCAGGCTGCCCAGGATAACAGGTTTGCCTCACCACTGAGCACGATTAGAAAAAGATGGTCTGAGAAGAAAATGAGAAGACTTTCTTCTCAGCCAGGGTGCTAGGTAACATTCTGTGTTTGGTTTCAAGAGGCACAGACTTGCTTTTTCCCTTTGGTGAGATGACTCTGAACACATTCCAATAAGAAAGTCACCCCATGAGGTTCCTTCCTTACTGACTGGTGGAAGAATCCACTGGGATGGGAACAATCACATAATTCATGATTTGAGCAAACTAAAGGGACACCTTCAATAATTCTTAATTGTACTTTAAATTGCATTAACCTGTTGGCTAATGGATTATCCCCAAGAAGAAAATACGTAATTTAATTTTACAAACACACTTGGATAAACAAATTCTTCCAGAAACCTCAGCCTGTACCTCCCAAACTCTCCTCGTCCAGCTAAACAGAAAGGTCTACAGATTTAAAGGACTCTGTTCTTACAGCAAATGTGGGAAGACCCCCCACCTTCTAATCTCCCAGGTCAGTAGCAGTGTTAAAACACAGATGTGTTTCAATCTTCAAATCACCCACATTAAGGCCTGCTGCAAACAGCAGCTGGTTTTTCCAATAGGAGAAAAAAAAATAATGACCAATTGGCCACAGTTATAACCCTTCCTTTATGAGTTTGTCACTACATTTCAAAACAACTCTCCTTCAAAATGATGCTCACAGCCCTTTCCTGCTACCATTTCCAAACAAGGCCACCCAAAGGAAACACACATTAAATTAACACATTCCAGAGTGAAGAAAACACAGAGATACTGGAGCCCTTGAACACACTTGACTGTGCTCGCTAAACCACAACCTTACTGAGAAGAAGCCGCCTGCCGGCTCTCTAATGGTGCATTCAGAAAAAGTCTTCAAAAACCCCAATCAGACATGTTGAATCAAAATCCCATTGTTCCTCTTCTGTCCGTAAGAGAACTGTGAAGGATGGATGCCAGATGCCGGAAGAGCAGCATCCCAGTAGGAAGTCACCTGAGCAGAAGGGCACAGTCGTCAGAGTCTGTTCCCCGGGTAACATCTGCAGCACAGGCCAAGCAACAGAGAGATGCACCCAGACAAGGTGGTCCCAAGTTAGACTGGAGTGTTCCAGCTGCTAGGTGTACCTGAGACTAGCTTTTGTTTTTTTCCTTCCCCCACCCCCCATAAAATATCTCATGGTTTTAGATCAAAATGCTTGAATATCTACTTTAAATGGGGTTTGAATATGCATGCTGCACCCACAGGACAGATTAGAGACCACAACTGTCCACTGCATAGCAAACCTCTCATCTCCAAGAATGGAACCAAGAGCTTCCAGATGCCATAAAAGCCTGGACCTCCGCCGTGGTTTCCATTCCACCACTTGAAATGAGTGACAGGTCAGGAAGCCCCTTAAGACACCTTCTTTGAGTTAGAATCCACAGCGAAGGCCTGGGAGGTATTTTTCTCTGCGTAGACCTTCAGAGAGCTCAGACCTTCAGAATTCAAGGGGTCTTAGTCTTTCAGGAAGTGTGTAGCAGGGTCAAAATTAAGACAGTGAATGCTTTAAATCCAGTTCTAATGCTTGTCTCCACCGCCACATTGTGCTTCTCCTGAGGCTGCAGTCCCCTGAAGTACCGCACAGACTGCCTTGCCTCTAGAAGTCTGTGCTAGAGTAATCAACTGCCTGTGCTTCCCCTGCCCAAGCTGAGGAGCCTAGAACAGCTGCACAGACAGGGAGCCAAGAGAAGTGCCCCGTGCAACCCGAATCAGGGCACTGCGGCAAATCCATGGCATGATGGGAACTGATCCTCAGTGCGCCTTTCAGCAATCATCACTCACAAATCAGCAATGGCAGTTCAATCCAGAAGTTACCACAGGCTCTGAGTTACACTCTACCAAGTCATGCTGAGCGAAGATCAGTAGCACAGTGCAAGGTGAAGCAATACAAGAGCGCCATCATGGAAGACTAGGCAGAGCAAGGCAAACCAGTGCTAGGGCCGCTTCCCACTGTCTGTGGGGTCATATTTATATTCTTTCTAAATAGCACAAGTCCGTTCATGTGTCTGCTTGAGCAAAACATTATCTCACCTGTGTCTGCTTCATTCTTTCAAGTGTCTGCTTCAGCAAATCACTCTTTCACATGCCTGCTTCAACATTCTTTCAGGTGTCTGATTTAGCAAAACATCCTTTCACCTGTCTGCACCAGCAAAACGTCACATGACATAGCTGAGCCCGATGTCTTGCTGGCCTTCATACACATGTCCACACAAGTGTACACACACAAAGAAAAACAGAGAGAGAAGTGAAGGGAGGGGAAGGGGGAGGGAAGGGGGAGGGAAGGGGGAAGGGAAAGGGAGGAAGGGAAGGAAACAGGGACAGAGAGGGAGGGAGGGAGGGAGGAAAATTAAGTACTTGCTAGTCATTAATAATCATAGTTTGCCATGTGCTCAGTTGGGAGCCAGCCAGAGCCAAGCGTAGTTTAATAGTGGGCTCTCAGCATCATATCCTCCTAGAGATCCTTTCTCCTGAAATGTGTCCCTCCCAAGGCTGTACTCTGCCGGCCTTCATAAAGACATCTACTTATCTCACTCCTCCTCCTCCTCTCTCTCTACTAAAGATCTTACAATAAAATGTCAATCCCTCAGAACCCATGGGAAAGTTAATACATAACCATGGCAGCTCGCCTTTCCCTTCAGAGACATCATACTCGCGTTTTTGACAGCAGCCTTGTACAC
The DNA here is from genome assembly GCF_900095145.1 of Mus pahari. Taxonomy (NCBI): domain Eukaryota; kingdom Metazoa; phylum Chordata; class Mammalia; order Rodentia; family Muridae; genus Mus; species Mus pahari. The sequence continues at coordinate 73,400,683 of NC_034593.1, forward strand.
ACACACACACACAACATAATTAGTAACTTGCTTGCAAATCCCCATCCGGATGCATCACCCTTCCCTACGACGCTGAATGAGAGATGCAAAAAGCAAAGCGCGATTTTCACTAACAAGTTTAGCCATATCTAATGCACACTGCACACGTCACCTATTAAAGGGCACAGTTCGGTGACATTTATTCAGAGAGCTGTGCATCAGTGCCACATGGAGTTTCTGAGCGTTTTCATTGCCCTGCACCCACCAGCAGGCACTGGGCTCCAGCTCATTCCCCCTTAAAAGCTTCTCAACCTTCCTAGTGCTGAGGTCTTTTAGTACAGTTCCTCCTGTTGGGGTGCCCCCCCCAACCGTGAAAGTATTTTCCTTGCTATTTCATAACAGTCATTTTGCTACTTACATAAGGGTAATTATTAATTGTAATGTAAATATCTGATCTGCAGGATATCTGACATGTGACCCCCATGAAAGACTTTGGGCTCCTAAAAGAGATGCCACCCACAGGTCCAGAATCCCTGGTCTAAAAGGAAAAAAACCCAGAGTGGGTGGGTAAGATGTAAATCTCATCAACTGCTCAGAAGAGAGAATGAAGGAAAGACTTAAGCCAGCTTGGTGTCAGTCATGCAGTGCAGCAGAGAGTTTGGAGAGAAGGGAAAGCCCAGAGTGTAAAAGAAAGCATCCTGAGACTTGCAAGGAAAAGTCAGGTTTTCTGATGAATCCAGAAGAACAGGCAGACTCAAGGCTGCATGGTTGAAGCTCTTACACTACTCTAATTTATTGTTGTCTTTTAATTTCTACAGATTTGTCTAATTTACAACATTTTATACAAATAAACACAGATGATATGTGACATTTGCCTCTTCTTTTCACCCTTAGCAAAAGGTTTTTTTAGTTTTTTTCATGTTACACTACTCATACTTTTTTTATTATTTGGTATTGAATAGTTTTCTACTACATAGCTGCTCCACAGTTGGCTTATCCATCTGTTGATTGATGACTACTTGGGTTGCCTTCACTTTTCGATGTGCTCGTGGATAATGCCGTGATCAACACTGGTACACAGAAATGAAATTCCCTTTCATTTCTCTTAGCTATAGATTTACATACATTAAATTTATGTTTAATGTACTGAGAAATAGTCAGGCTGTTTTCCGGAGTAACTGCAGCATGTTTCCTTCCTAGCCCTCTGAGGAGTCCACAGCTGCCACAGTCTTGCCATTACTAGCTGCTCTTCATTGTAAGCTTCCCAAAAGCTATGGTGTCTCAGGGAAGCTCTCTGTGGTTTTAATTTTCATTTCCTTAATGACACTGAATACTTTAATGGCTAAGCTTGCCTGTCATCTTGATTACATCTGGAATCAACTAAAATCCAAGCTGCTGGGCACGCCTGTGAGGGATTTTCTTGGGTCACACCTTGTCGTGGCATCTCAGATGACAGGACACTGAAGAAGGAAACTTTGCTTTTGCCTTCCGGCCCTCATTTGCGCTGGCAGTTTCATCTGTTCTGTTGCTGAGACATTCCTTCACTAGTCTTAGAAATACTTCTTTGGCATTCCAAGGTAGACTGGGAATCAGAGATGATCAGGAATGCTCCAGTACTAATACTCCAGGACGACACTCCTAAGGCATCCCTAGACTGAGCAACTACTGGATTCTCAGCCTTTCCATCATAAGACAGCCATTGTTACACAACACAAACCACAGTCTGTGAGCCACTCTAATAAACCGTGTGTGTGTGTGTGTGTGTGTGTGTGTGTGTGTGTGTAAAAGAGAAGAGAGTGGGGGAAAAGAGGAAGAGAGAGAAAGAGAGAGAGAGAGAGAGAAGAGAGACAGAGACAGACACAGAGAGAGACAGAGAGAGACTAATTTTAAGTATTGTGTATGCTTTCTTGTTCCTACTGAAAATTTGTCTTTCCTCCTTAAACAAGTTTATTCAAACCCCATGCTTGAAATCAAGCTGGTACAGTAATTCCTGCTTGTATTCCAGCACTGTGAATGTGGAAGCTGGAGGATCCAGAGTCCAAGTCCATTTTCAGCTACATAGCAAGTCCGACAATACCCCAGGCTACAGGAGACACTGTGTTAAAACAAACAAACAAATACACAAAAGCAAACTTTCTGTTATCAAACTGCACTCATATCTCATGCTTTCTTTTTTTTTCAATTTTTATTAGATATTTTCTTCATTTACATTTCAAATGCTATCCGGAAAGTCCCCTATACCCTCCCTATCTCCCACCCTGCTCCCCTACCCACCCACTCCCACTTACTGCCCCTAGCGTCCCCCTGTATGGGTCATATAAAGTTTGCAAGACCAAGGGGCCTCTCTTCCCAATGATGCCCAATTAGGTCATCTTCTGCTACATATGCAGC
>NC_034593.1:73404062-73417014 GCF_900095145.1 Mus pahari
GTATTCCTCAGTTGAGAATTCTTTGTTTAGCTCTATACCGCATTTTTTAAATGGGGTTATTTGAATTTCTGGAGTTCAGCTTCTTGAGCTCTTTGTGTATATTCGATATTAGCCCCCTATCAGACTTCAGATTGGTAAAAATGCTTTCCCAATCTGTTGGTGGCCTTTTTGTCTTATTGACAGTATCTTTTGCCTTACAGAAGCTTTGCAATTATATGAGGTCCCATTTGTCCATTCTCGGTCTTACAGCACAAACCATTGCTGTTCTGTTCACAATTTTTTTTCCCTGTGCCCATATCTTCAAGGCTTTTCCCCACTTACTTTTTTATAAATTTCAGTGTCTCTGGTTTTATGTGGAGGTCTTTGATCCACTTAGACTTGAGCTTTGTACAAGGAGATAAGAATGGATCAATTCGCATTTTTCTACATGATAAATGCCAGTTGTGCCAGCACCATTTGTTGAAAATGCTGTCATTTTTCCACTGGATGGTTTTAGCTCCCTTGTCAAAGATCAGGTAACCATAGGTGTGTGGGTTCATTTCTGAATCTTTACTTCTAGTCCATTGATCTACCTGTCTGCGGCTGTACCATTGCCATGCAGTTTTTATCACAGTGGCTCTGTGGTACAGACTGAGGTCAGGCATGGGGATTCCCCCAGAGGTTCTTTTATCATTGAGAATAGTTTTTGCTATCCTAGGTTTTTTGTTATTCCAGATGAATTTGCAAATTGCCCTTTCTAACCCAGTGAAAAATTGAGTTGGAATTTTGATGGGGATTGCATTGAATCTGTAGATTGTTTTCAGCACGATATTCATTTTAACTATATTAATCCTGCCAATCCATAAGCATGGAATATCTTTCCATCTTCGGAGATCTTCTTCGATTTCTTTCTTCAGAGACTTGTAGTTCCAATCATACAGATCTTTCACTTCGTTAGAGTCACACCAAGATATTTTATATATTTTGTGACTATTGTGAAGGGGGTTGTTTCCCTAATTTCTTTCTCAGCCTGTTTATCCTTTGTGTAAACAAAGGCCACTGATTTGTTTGAGTTAATTTTATATCCAGGTATTGCACTGAAGCTGTTTATCAGGTTTAGGAGTTCTCTGGTGAAATTTCTAGGGTCACTTATATATATACCATCATATCATCTGCAAATAGTGATATTTTGATTCCCTCCTTTTCAATATGTATCCCCTTGATCTCTTTTTGTTGTTGAATTGCTCTGGCTAGGACTTTAAGTACTATATTGATTAGGTAGGGAGAAAGTGGGCAGCCTTGTCTAGTTCCTGATTTTAGTGGGATTGCTTCAAGTTTCTCTCCATTTAGTTTGATGTTGGCTACTGGTTTGCTGTATATTTCTTTTATTATGTTTAGGTATGGGCCTTGAATTTCTGATCTTTCCAAGACTTTTATCATCAATGGGTGTTGAATTATGTCAAATTATTTCTCAGTATCTAATGAGATGATCATGTGGTTTTTGTCTTTGAGTTTTTTTATATAGTGGATTACGTTGATGGATTTCCATATATTAAACAATCCCTATATACCTGGGATGAAGCCTACTTGATCATGATGAGAGCTGCAGGCAAGGTCTCCTCTTGCAGGGAAGGTGCACAGAGGACTAGAGCTCAGTTCTGCCTCCTGACTGAAGATGTAGGCCCAAAAGGGACCTTGTCCTAGAAGCTATGTTGTTTCTGCCACCCGTGCACTATCCTGGGCTGACTGGTCTCTCAGGGATCCAGGATACTAGATGTAACTTTCTTTTAAAATGATATTTTCACCTAAGGAGCTGAAGGGATCTGCAACCCTACAGGTGGAAAAACAATATGAACTAACCAGTACCCCCTGAGCTCGTGTCTCTAGCTGCATATGTAGCAGAAGATGGCCTAATTGGCCATCATTGGGAAGAGAGGCCCCTTGGTCTTGCAAACTTTATATGACCTAGCACAGGGGAATGCCAGGACCAAGAAGTGGGAGTGGGTGGGTAGGGGAGCAGGGGCGGGGCGAGGGTATAGGGAACTTTCGGGATAGCATTTGAAATGTAAATATCTAATAAAAATAAAAGTAAAAATAAAATAAAAAATAAAATGATATTTTCTTTTCTTTTCTTTCTTTCTTTTTTTCTTTTTCTTTCTTTTTTTTTTTTTTTTTTTTTTTTTTTTTTTTTTTTTTTTTTTTTTTTTTTTTTTTTGGTTTTTTGAGAAAGGGTTTCTAGAAGTATTCAAGTATATGCTCCTCAGAAAAATTGTGACTTAGTCATACCCTGACTCTTCTAAAAACAGCCTTGTGAATTTGTCTCTGAATTTGTGAATTTGTTTCTGAATCCAAACTATTTTTAAGATATTATTCAATCAATAAATTGACATTGTTTTTTTTAATTTTTGTTGTTGTTCTTATTGTTTTGACACAGACTCATGCAAACCAGACTGACTTCAATCTTGCTATGTAGTTGAAGATCACCCTGAACTGAAATATCCAACAGAGAACCTGAAGACACCACCCCCAGTAGATAGGCATGCCCCCCCCCCAATGGAAGAGTTAGGGAAAGGCTGAAGGATCTGAAGGGGCTTGCAACCCATAGGAAGAACAACAATATCAACTAACTGGACCCCGCAGAGCTCCCAGGGATTAAACCACCAACCAAAGTATATACATGAAGGGATCTATGGCTCCAGCTTCATATGTAGCAGAGGATGGCCTTATCTTACATCAATGAGAGAAGAGGCCCTTGGTCCTGTGGAGACTTGTTGTCCCAGCAAAGGGGAATGCTAGAGTGTTGAGGTGGGAGTGGGTGGGTATGGGAGCAACCTCTTAGAAACAGGAGAGGTGGGATGGGATTGCGGGTTTGTGGTGGGGAAACCAGGAAGGGGGACAACATTTGAAATGTAAATAAATAAAATAACTAATAATAAAAAAATGGGTCAGCTTTTAATTTTATTTAAATTTATATTTATTTATCTTTACTAAATGATTACTTTCTTTTTCATTCCTCAAAAAGAACATAACAGGAATAATGAAGTTGTATCAGCCTTTTTAAATTTTAGTTATTATAACACTATTGAGACCAACTTGAGGACAGAAAAATAATCTAACAAATTGAAAGAAAGTTTAGATTTTCTAGTTTAATTATAAGTAAGACGTTTTAATTAAATGTGTTTCAACAACTATGTACTTTTCCGATTTAAAATACAGGACATATTTATGTTCAAACACTTGTGAAATCTTCATCTACAAACAGATTTTTTTAGGTTAAGTACCTCTTATTGGTCAAGGACAATCATAATGTGGCTCTTAGAAAAAGAAATAAGGATGTAAAAGATTATTAATTATTTCTGTATTCATTGTATCCTCTTATTCCCCCAACAATAATTAACAGAAAATGCAAATTGGGTGCTATAATTTAACAATGACTCTCCTTCTTCTGTGTTCTCATAATTATGATTGCAACAGTAAATCAGCCAGGCTATGTAGCCTTGTCAACCACAGGTGCATGTCGCTTTCCTAGCAACCACCTCAGTAGTTTCTATTGCAAAACTGGGTGTTATAAAAGCACTGCAAGATGTATGGGGGACATGGCGACAGCAAGCTGCCCACTCCATTTTTGAGACTTAATTCACTTGATTTTTCTTGTATAAAAACCCTAACATGGTAGTCATAGCTAGAGCCTGGGTCCTCTGAACAGAGACTCTGGTGTAGGTTTTCACAGATGGCCAGGTAATTCCTGATAAGGAGACATGGTGATCGGTCTCTTTCTAGAGGGTCAGTGGATGAGTATTTGTGGGTCTTGGAGATGGTTTCAAAGGTGGCATTGGCAGTGTTGCCCAGGATGTCCGTGCAGCCCCCGGCTAATGAGTAGCAGTCATCAATACTGGCCAACAGCAGCCTCAGCTTCTTGGGCACAGGGGCAGAGACAGATGGCAGTGCCTCTGGGTGCAGGGATGAGATGCACTAGGACAGCCACGGCAGCCTGTCACCTTGTATGGAGCTTATTCTCCCAGCAGCCCCTCCGCACAGGGACGATGGAAAGCTTGACCCACCAAAATGATGGACCCTCGGATGGCAGCGGCTACCTACTTGGAGCACCTAACACCAAGACCAACATGACCTTTGCAGTCCCCAATAGCGACAAAACCCTTGAACCTGGACCCTCTGGTCAGACCAAGTCTACATCTGCACTGGCATGATCTTTAGAATCTCATTGATCAGGGATGTGCCCATAACATCATGCCCCTAAGATCATGAACTAAATAACTAACTCTTTCTAATTTAAGAGATAAATAATCAAGATTGAAACAAATAAACTTGGATATTAAAGTAAGTTCCATATAGATAGTGAAATATAACAGATATAATTTAGACTTGAGTAAGAATTCTTAGTTTAGTCTATGTCTAAATTGTTATCTCTTTTTCTTCTCTTGTGGTCTCCATTTTAATTCCATCAAACACACACATGCATGCACTCACGTGTGTGTGTGTGTGTGTGTGTGTGTGTGTGTGTGTGTATAGTGTATGTACATGTGCATTCCACATATAATAGAGAACATGTACTATTGTTTTTACAAGGCCTCTGTTACCTCACCTAATGTGATGGTATTTCCATATCCACTCATTTTCTCACAAATTTCATTTTATTCTTTTTATGACTGAATAAAATTTCATTTTTGGTATAGATCATATTTTTGTTTCCAATCAATGGCTGATGAATATATAATGTGGTTGTGTTTCCTTGGTCTTGGGACTAATGGGCTAACAAACATGAATGTTTATCTCTGTAGTAGAATTTGCAGAATTTTAGGTTTATGCCTGGGACTGACATGCCTGAATGATATGGTAATTGTACTTTGGGTTTTCTTAGAAACCTCCATATGGATTTTCATAAGAACTGCCCCAGTTTACATTCCTGCTAACAGTGAATACGGTGCCCTCTCTCCAACACCCTCACCAATACTCGTAGTTTTCTTCATGATATCCCTTAAAACTAGGTACAATGGGAGTGAGACGCCATCTCAAAGCAGCATTATTTTATCATTTTGTTTTTGACTAAGAACTAACGACCTTGAACATATTAAAAAATATAGGGGGAGGGAGGATGGGATAGAGGGTTTCCAGAGGGGAAACCGGGAAAGTGGATAACATTTGAAATGTAAATAAATAAAATATCCAATAAAAATTTACAAAAATTTGTATTTGACATTGTATTTATTCTTTTGCCTGGGACTGACATGAGTTTTCTATGTAGTTCATTGACCTGGTTCTGTGTTTTGTGTAGTTCATTTCTGAATGGAAGATTTGTCTTATGGTATTAAATTTCTAGTTCTTTATGTATTTTAGATATTAGCCCCCTACCTGAAGTATAGTTGGCAAAGATTTTACCCTATCTATCAAGAAGGCTGTCTTTTCACTATTAGTTTTCTTTATTGTGTCAAAGTATCTTATTTCATGCAGTTTCACTTGTCAGTTCTTGAAATTAGTTCGTGAACCTTCAATGTCCATTATAAAAAGGTCTTGTCCATGTCTATGCCTTGAGTATTTTCCTTCCTCTTACAGTTTTAGCATTTCAGTTCTAAATTAAGGTCTTTGAGTCATTTTTAATTGCTCTTTTGCCTGATGAAAGATATGAATATAATTTTGTTTCTTTGCTCATAGATACCCACTTTTTCCAATATCATTTTTTGAAGAGACAGTCTTTCAACTAACATAGTCTTAGACATCTTTTTCATCACTTCAGTGACAATGTCTATGTAGATTTTTTTCTGGGTTCTCCTTTCTGTTCCCTTGATCTCTATGTCTGTTTGTTTGAGCCAGTCCATGATCGCTTTGTCATTGTAGCCCTGTAGACAATTTGACATCAGATACATTGTAGTATTTCTCTCATTGTCCTGATTAGGATTGGTTTGGTTATTTGTGGTCATTTGTGTTTCCATATTATTTTAAATTTTTTTCTAATTCTTTGAAGAATAACATCAAAAATAAGATGGCGATTGCAATGCATCTGTAGGGTAATATTATGTGTAAACAGTGATGATTCGACTTCTTCCTCCCCTATTTGAGTCGCCTTACAAACCTTCTTTTGTGTGTTTCTCTAAGAGTCCAATCACCACACTGAGTCAAGAGGAAGTGGATATCCTTGTCTCATTACAGACTTTTAAGAAAATCCTCTCAGTTTTTTCCTAATTTAGTATAACTTTGGCTATGGAACTATCATCTATAGCCCTTAATATATTGAGTTGCATTGGATCTATTCTTAATGTATTAGAGATATTTTATCATGAAGGCATGTTGAACTTTAGCAAATCCTTTCTCTGCGTCTAACAAGATTGCCTCTCGGTTCCAGGCTTTATGACTGTTACTTTGACACTTTGCACTTACCAATTTTCATATGTTGAACCAATCTTGCACCCCAGGAATGAAACTCACTTTGCCATGGTGTATGACTTCCTTAAAATGTTCTTGAAATCAGTTTCCAAGTACTTTGTTGAGATATTTTATCTATGTTCATGAAGGAAGTTGATATTTTGTATTATACTTTTACTCAACTTTGAAATCAAGATAATTCTTCCATTGTAGAATGGGTTTGGTAGTCTTACTTCCTTTTTCTATTTAATGGGATAATTTAAAGAACATTATTATTGGTTTCTCTTCAAAGATTTAGTATAATATGACATTGAACTTGTTCAGTTCTCCTTTGTTTTGTTCTTTTGTTTTTTTGTTTGTTTGTTTGTTTGTTTTAGTTGGGAGACAAGATTGTTTCAATCTTGTTCATTGTTATGAATCTGTTTAAGCTGTTTATATTAGTCCAGGTTGCTAATGGACTAATTTTGACAGTTCATATGTATCTAGGAATTTACTCACTTTTTAGACGTTCTACTTTTATGAAAAATACAATTTTGAATTATCTCCCTTGCAATCCTCTGGCTGCTATTAGATCTACAGTAATTTACTAATTTTCATTTCTAAATTGCCCTCTTTTTGGATAGCTTAGCAAGATATTATCACTCTTACAGATCTTTCCAAAGAACCAAATCCTTGATTGATTTTATTAGTCTCTTTTCAGTAATTTTTGCCCTGATCTTGTCTTCTTGTTTTTCTAGAGTCTTGAGGTACATTGCTAGGTTATTGGTTTGGATTTTCCCTCATTTTTCTTTTAGCATGATCATTTGTAGTTACAAACTATCATCTTTTAATTGGTGGTCAGGGGCCATTTGAGTTTGAGTTTATTATTAAGAGAGTATTGTTATTCCCAATACATTTTGACATTCTAGTTGGCTCAATTATTGGCAGTTATTTTCTTTCTCTACTATTAGTATTAGGGGTTTGTTGTGTTAGATATACTGGATTCTTTACCAGATCTATTCTCACCTTTTCTAATCACAAAGCTCATCATTTACTGTGTTCTCAGAGATGATACTATAATTCCCTTGTATATCGTGTTCCTTTAGTAATTTTCCAAAGTTCTCACTTGTATGGCATGGATTGCCTTAATACATGCTTGTTTAAAATGTATTGCCATTACTCCATCAATTTTAAAAGATAATTTTGCTGGATACAGTGACTGCAGTTAACCTTTACTTGTTTCCGTGACTTGAAATATATCACTCTGTGTTCCTGGATTTTAGAATTTCTGACAAGAACTTCTGTTATTCTTATGTTTTCACAATTTTATGAGAGCTGGCATTTTCCCTTAAGGCTTTCAGAATTGCTTCTTTGTTTTGTGTTTTTACATCTTGAATATGATACATTATTATTCTCTCGCTATGCCTGTCTGGCATGTTTGAATGCCTGTTTCTTTCTCTAGCTTTAGGGAAATATCTGTTATGATTTCATTCACTACAATATCCATGCCTTTAGATTTTATTTCAGCTTTTCTTTCTACTCCAGAATTCCTAGATTTGGTCTCTAAAATGTATTCGAGAGTTCTTAGAAATTTTATTCATGTTCACGTGTTTCTTTTTCTTTATGGATATCTGGATGTATTATTGTCTTGACCTTATCCTCCTCCCTCAGAACTTTGTTTTTCTGTCATTGACTTATAGGATAACACAATTGTACATGTCATTATCCTAGATTTCTTCTGGAAATAAATGACTGGATATAAGCCCACAAAAAAAGAAAAAAAGAAGTAATCAAAAAGTAGTGATGCTCAGTTAGTGATATAAATAGGAGTTCAAGGATTTGCAATGTATTCTGACTCAAAGGTGCATCATTGCAGACATTTATATATAAGGGGATAATAAAATGACCAGGCACAAACTTTTCTGTGTCACTTCTCTCTTTCATAACAGGCTTATTCTCTGAAAGATCTGTTACCGTCAGGATTCTGTCCTTCACTGTTTTGACTCCATCTCAACCAGAAGTGAAACTCAAAGTAATTATTAGGACAGACTATTTACACAGGCATGGATTTCAAATGCTTAACTTTTTGCCTTCAGGGGAGATAGCAATAAAATGCTATTAGAGGATTCCTCAGTATCTGATAATTCAATCATCATGTGGCACTGCAGATCCAAATCTAAGCATCATAGAAAAAGAAAAATTGCTCACCTCTTTGCAGCAGATACCAGCAAATGTTGTCTCAGCTGGTCCACATGACATCATCTCATGAGGATTTTATTAGCACATCAAAAAGATAGATAAGGAATGGCTTTTGTCATATAAGTCATTTCCAAACATCATCTGTTGCTCTAAAATTACATGGAAAGGAACATTTCTGACAAAAACTGTTTGTTTCACTGCAGGTGACAGCTATTTGAATTTATGCTATTTTATTTTTCTTAGTAACCTGTTTTGAAACTCAAAAGTAAGTTCTTATCATTTAAATTCAGCAAAATATTCATAAACCAGGATGGATGGAAGGCAATATGATCTTTTCACAGCCAACACAGTTGCTGAAAGTGACAAAGACTGTGGATTTTATCATCTGGTAATCTAGCACATGTCGTCTCTTATGTTCTATCATGACACCAGCCTGTCGTCAATGGTCATGTGTTTCAGATGCAGATAGTCTTCACCTGGCCAAGAAGAATGTTCATAATATATAAGGATGAAGACAACTCCACTTTGACCTACAGAAGATAGATACACAGGGCAAAGTTCTTGTAATATATCCTGAAGAAAGGAAATAACTGCAGAGAAAAATCAGAAGGAATGGCTCTTTCATAGATCCATTTTAAAATAATAAGAGATATGAGAAGAGAAAATTATGAAGACACAAAAAGAAAGAATAAAATGAGCCTACACTTCTACATAACTATACCATGTTAATGGTTGAGAAGAAACAATAGAAAAGTGTTGATTTTGTTACCATATCAATTTTTAAATCCCACCAAGTCATAATTTAGACTCAATGATTGTATAAAATGTTATCATGTGGTTGAAAAATTCATACAGTATATTAGTGGTCTAAGACTATACATGTAAACCTAACACTCTATTTTCTCCAGGAGACACACAGACACTGACTCTGTCGACATTTACATACTAAGCTTCATTTTCTCCTGTCCTGCCATGTCTCTGTTCCTTGACATGCCCAGGACTCACTGCCTACCTAGACTGTCCAATGTTATCCTCCTTTTTCTATCTTACTTTCCACAAAATGATCTTTACATCTGATATAGTATATATTTAATTTTCTTGCTTATCAATCTTACTCTGATTAATACATTAAAAATAATAAGTGCAGGTTAATTTTTGTTCCTTTGTTTATTGATGGATTTAACACATAAAAATTGCATGGAATGCTGTAGACAAAAAAAAAAAATACAGTGATTGATTGGTATTCAGGGCAATTAGGATACCAAAAATTAAGGCTATATTGGCCTATTGTGAAAGATACGGTGGTTTTTGTATATAATCTACATATGATTCCTGTCTACCTTAAATAACTTCCAGGCTTCTTCTAATACCTAATGTAGTGCAAATGCTTTGGAAATAGATGTCCTAGTGTATTGTTTATGGAATGATCAAAAGAAAAGGTGTGCGCATGCTAAACACAAATGCAGCTAACACAGGTCTAACTAAATTCTGATTGGTAGTTAGTTGTGTTTGTGGATATTGAAAGCCAGTCTTGCATGTGTATGAATGAGTTAATAAGATACAATGTAAAAATCAAGCTGTAAAACCGTGTAATGTGATATAGCTCATATAAAAGTTTAAAAACAGCCAAACGGCATTATACATGAATAGTTAGAACATTTTTAATGGACTGGAAAAGATGTATTTTAACTCCTAGAAGTGATTGTTTAAAAAAAAATGATTAGAACATGTTTAGCAGGAAATAGCACTCCAATTTTATCTCAAATATGCTTCTTCTGTGTAAATACTCAGAAACTAATAGGCACAAAAAATAGTTGAAAAATCTATACATTGTGTTTTTGTATATTTAAGTTAAAGTAAAGGAAGTGAGTGACTCTATTATAAGCTGCCAGCACTTTTTTAAAATTGGTCTGGTATTCATCATTCCTGAGTGTGAAGGTGTTGTAACATCACTCTCAGGGTACTTTCACTGAGAGTCAAATTCTAGCTTTGCATGCGGGTTCTTGAAGCTCCGATTTATCCTATTTAGTAAATTTAAAACTTCTAATCTTAAACTGATTCTTTCCAATCAATCTAGATGAAAAGTGAGTGAGGAAAAATGGTTACAAAGAAATGAAATGTGCCGTGATTGCTGAGATGAACTTGGGAAATCCTTTGCTTTGGTTTGCCAGAACTAAACTTGGTCCATCTTGTTTTAGCTACAGCATGAAGTTTGAGAGCTGAGAACACTCAGCTCTTGGGAAAGGTTGCTAGAGTGACCCCAGGTTCTGTGACTCCAGAGTGTAAAAGAAGCAGTGGGTGACTTTGAGGTGCATAGATACATATTTCTATGGAGAAGATACTGAATGCAATGTCTAGGCTTATATAGAATCAGCTCTTAGCAACAGACCCTCACTAAAGCCATCAGCTAAGCACTCTGCCTGTCTCAGAGACAATGTGTCACATACATCATTAAAGTAGCTGATGCTATAGAACAAGGACTGAACAATGATTCTCCTACTAAGAACCCACTTAAATAATGTCCTCTGTAGTTTTAATTGGCCAAAGGATAAAACTGAAACCAATAAGTGCCATGAAGAGAAGCAACCCCACTGAACCCACAAATATAACCCTGATATTCTAGTTAAGTTCATCTACCCAAGTAGGAAACCATGTGCAGTTCTCTTGGGGCTTTTAAAGGATCTGAGCACAGCTCTGCAAACCCATGACTAACTTCAGGAATCCCATGACCTAAAGCTGGCTGCCACGGATTTTCTTTCCAGGTAAGGGTAACGACAAGCCTTGGAGGGGAGAACAAAAGACACACTCTTACTGCATCTTCCCAATGTTGGACTGCTAACATTTCTTAACTTGTTACAGTTGCCTACTGTGAAACCAGATTCAAGGGACTTCAGAAAACTTATACATCTTGTATAATACTTCAAAAGAATTGCATAAACATGATGGAATGGGGAACATTATGTTAAATACAATGAGCAAGGAACAGAATGGCAAAGGCCAATAGACTCACTTCTCTTTGAATATTAAAATGTTTTCAACTTTCAAGCAGAGAGAATCTCATGGGCAGTGGAGACATTGAGTGCTGGAAGGGAGGGATGTAGAGGGAATTTGGATAAAGGGCATCTTAGTTAGATTTCCATTTCTGTGAAGAGATACTATGACTGAGGCAACTCTTATAAAGGACAATGTTCAATTGAGGCTGGCTTACAGGTTGAGAGGTTCAGTCCATTATCATCATGGCAGGAAACATGGTAGCATTCAGGCAGGCCTGGTGCTGGAGAAGGAGCTAAGAGTTTTCCATCATGATATGAAGGCACTCAGGAAAGGACTGACTTCAGGGAGCTAGGACAAGGGTCTTAAAGCCCACACCCACAATGGCACACTTTCTCCAACAAGGTCACACCTACTCCAACAAGGCCATACCTCCTAATAGTGCCATTCCTTGGGCCAAGCATATTCAAACCATCACAAGAGGGATACCAGAATATGAAAATCTGTGTGGAGAATTCTCAAACTTAAAGTTAAAACTATATGACCCAGATATTTCACTCCTGGTCATATGCACAGAACAGATAAGAGGAATAAGTTGAATTATCACAAAGCATTGTAAGGCAAGTCTACTTTACAGCATTCATTGTGTATTTTTTTAGAAATAAAAAAGAACACTTTGTATCTAACAGAGGAAAATGATAACTTCTCAAGAAGATGAAAAAGAAAATTACCTAGATTTCATCTTTATACACAGCATTCCAGTATCAGGTTTTCAGGGTATTCCCTATGGCTATGCAAAATTATTGTGTGTATTCAAAAGAAAAATAGGGGCCCAGGCTCTAGTCGTTGCTGGGGAGAGCTCAGACAGCAGAAGTGACAGAGTTTCTGGGACAGACGCTGGTTCTGGCTCCAGACATCAGGGCACCATCCCCGCCACAGGAGAGGTATCCACCCGGGAGTGCTCGCAATGCTTGAGCTGGTAAGGGAGCCATTTTTGCTCTAGTATGCCCAGGCTCCAGTCATTGCTGTGGAGAGCACAGACTGCAGAAGCAACACAGCTTTGGGACAGACAGAAACAATCTAGCTTCTGGGACAGACCCTGTTTCAGGCTCTAGACCTCTGGGCAACTTCCCTGTCAGAGGAAAGGTGGCCACAAGGTAGGGCTCTGTCTGGCAGAGCAGGTGAGAGAGATATATTATGTCCAGGGTCCCTGGGATTCTAGCCTGTACAGGTGAGTATGCAGAGGCGACACATCTGGGACAGGCCCAGAATCTTACTAACAGAAACCAAGACCACTCACCATCAGCAGAACACAGCACTCCCACCTCAGTCAGTCCTAGATACCCCAACACACCCGAAAAGCAAGACTCAGATTTAAAAGCATACTTCATGATGTTGGTAGAGGACTTTAAGAAGGGCATTAATA
>NC_034593.1:73417025-73457025 GCF_900095145.1 Mus pahari
CCAGGGCCAAGAAGTGGGAGTGGATGGGTAGGGGAGCTGAGTGGGGGGAAAGGGGACATTCGGGATAGCATTTGAAATGTAAATGAAGAAAATATCTAATAAAATAATTAAAAGGAAAAAAAAGAAAGAAAAATAGGAAAAAGAATTGTTTAATTCAGAGGAGAGGTCAGGGAAGCAAATGGATACCACCAAGAGCTGTGTGAGCTAAGTGCCTTCTGTATGGTGATTATGATTTATCTAAGTCACCATCACTGCATTTAAAGTTCCTTATGCACAGAAGGACTCTAGGAATAAAACCAAGACAATGAGAGGTCAAAATGTCAAGCTGCCTTCAACCACATAAAAGCAAATTTAATAAATGGCTCTCAGAAGCTGTTTATGAGCAATCATTAGGGCAAGCCTGCCTGTCTCGGACACTCAGGCCTGCCAAGATCTATCAGATATAGATTGTTCCACTGACCCAAGTATGATTCCCTGACTTAATCAACCCACCATTAGCATCAGTGTCATGAATGAAGACAGTAATCCTCTCAGATAGAAGGCCCTTTAACTCCAAGAAAGTAGCCAGACATGTATTTATGTTCCTCTAACGACAGTCAGACAAGCCTGAGAACACTGTTTTGCTCCCACATTACACAGGTAGCTGAAGAGTCATTTCTTGAAAATGGCGCAACTAGGTAAACTGTCTCCACTATCATAATTAATCATGATGAAGCATATAAGAACTGACAAGCTTTATGCTGGACCCAAATGAAACAGTACTTCTGTAATCTAAAGGTTCATTATTACTTTCTCTTGCCTCTAGTCTTCAGGGAAAGCTAACCACTCTATTCTCTAATGAGATATTTAATGCTGAAAAGTATTGCATTTCACAAACAGACTGTTGGCCAAAAATGCTGACAGTGAGGTATATGGTTTGAGTGACATTCTGTCATGGCTGTAAAGTTTATGGAACCACAGGCACAATCCACCCTGCTGCACTCTGAACAATGTCTGGTGCCTTTAGGGCCGTTAAATGAGGCAGAAGATACAGCAGAATGGGATACAGAACTATTTCATTCACCATGGGATGGGCTATGTGCATGTGTCTGCATGAAATGAGATCAACATGAGCATATGGAACTCACTGAACAGTTTCCAGGAAATTAGACCAACAAAGTATGCAAATCCATGGGAACACAATTTCTGAATGAACATAGCATAAGTTTAAACATTTTTAGAGATCCATTTGGTTGTATAGCAACTTCTTTAACTCACCTTTATACATCATTATATGAAGGAAGTTTTCCCCTAGAGGACATTAGAAAAATCTAGCCTGAGGTCAAATCTTTAGACAAAACAGGATTTGGAAGGCTTATAGTAATCAATGACAGGTAAAACTAATAGAAAAAATTAAACTAAGGCAGACATTGCCCTCCTCTCAAGATGTTTACTGTCTATTGAGAGGAACCCACATTAATAAAAAAATCAATTAATATATAATTAAAACAGGATACAGTGAATATGAAATATAAAAGGAGATAATGAGGGCTCCACTAAAATAGTGTCCATCAATCAACAAGAGTAAGTCCATAAGTTACCTTTGATCTAGAGCAGAGTAGTTTAACTGGGTAGGTAGATAAAATATATAAAAGTACTATAAGACATGGGAACACTGGGACATGTGAAGGCCAAAGAAAGGACCCAAGTCCAATCTTGAGTACTTGTAATGGAAATGACTCTTGATGCAAGAGAACAGCCAGATACTTGGGTAATCGTCCTGTAGCCCCATGCCGAACAGTTTTGCAAAGCCAGACTAGCCTGAATAACACAATTCTACTCTTTGGTGGTTATAAATCTGCTGAGAACTGATAAGAAACATGAAACACTTCTTATAAATTCTTATCTCTTCAGTCTCCTTTGAACACAGGGTGAGTTGCTAGAAGTCTATAATCAAGCCGACTTCCCACTTCATGTCCATGTGGTCCCAGCTCCACCCTGGAGAGATGCAACAAAGCATCACTCTTCAGTCCATGAAGAGTGAGAAGACCGGGCCTTCTTGAGCAAAGCTTAAAAATCTTAGAAATGGGGCATTAGAAAGAAAGAAGCTTTGATAATGACAGACCAACAAAAGCCAGGCTCTGTATTGGCTAACTTTCATAGTGGTACTTGGCACAGAACTGAACACAAGGACATTAACAAATTCGCTTCATTATTGTAAAACACTTGAAGACCTCTAGAAGAGGGGAGCTTTTGACCTTGCCAATAAATGCTTCTTCCAAATGAATAGGAACCACCTACCATAAAAGCAGCCAATTTTTTCAGTCTACATTAAAGTTAAGAGTCCTTAGACTGATGCTACTGAGCCGACATTAACTTTTTGTTTTCTGCCCCTGAGGACATATACCATCAAGCAAGTGTTTACAGTAAGTATTCCTTTGCCACAATCAGAGAATGTCAGCCCAGTCACCCGATTAAACAAAAGGAAGAAAGAAGATAGAGAAAACTTCATTAGAGGTGAGAGGGATGTTTTCATTCCTGTGTGGGTTGGTTCTTCTCAAATCTCCAAGCCCTAGGGGTAGCCTTACAGACTACAGACACTGGGTGTGGACAACTTTCTCTTGCATTGTAAAGTTTTAGCTCCTCTGAAGTGAAGAATGGAAAAATCTTTAGCCTGTGAGATGGAAAAATGGTGCTACGAACATGCTAAGAACAAAGACTCTAAGAATAACTTTAATTGAAACTCAGCCACCACCAGAAGCAAGAAAAATAGGTCTGTTAGTTGGGTTCTAGAAGAAGGGAACTATAGCATCATGCTGGGAAGAACATACTTGCCAAAGGAAGAGAAGTGCTTTCCAGAAAACTCCAGAAAGCCACGAGTATATTTCAAATTGGAGGTCTGATATCTTCAGCAATAGTTCAAAAGTAGCCTGGTCAGCTGGCTTTGAGGAACTGGTGAACATTTCTCCTCTAATCCAGGAACAGCAACGTGTCTCCCACCTTCCTCTGACTTTTGCTGTTTTGGACCCTGTTCTCCAGCATCAGCTGGCCCTTGTTCACTTGTGACAGAAAGTGGATAGTAAATGGCCTTGGATTCTTGTATTAAAGTCCAATGGGAAAAGAATGCTTTGATAGTAACCAAGTCCCACCCACCCCTGGTGATTTGTGACTCATCTGTGTTTAAACATCTTCTTGATACTCCCTGCCACCCTCTATGCAGGCAGACTATGTGCTTCCTGAGGACAGGATCTGTGTTGTTCATTCCCTTGGCCCCTAAAAACGTAAAATGGTTTAGAGAATAATAGTTTGCCTAAATACTTTGTTTTTGTTTTTGTTTTTTTTTAGCATTTTCCAGAGAGATGCCCAGAAGTTGATTTCTATTCATCATTGCAGACTGTCTCTGTCAGTCAGCTCGCAGAGGGATACAGGAGCCAAATCTGTACTCTGCTTATACAGTTAGAATTCTTTTTATTAGTATGAATTTATCAGAGTAACTTTAATTTGTAAGTTCACTTATGTAAGAATTTTATTAATACATTTTTCACAAGTAGAAAAATTATAGAAATCATAGATTTAAATAGAATTATATAGTAACTTCAATGCTTTGATTTTCATAAATTTTATTTGCATAAAAAAACTAATTCTCATGGCTTACACAGGGTTCTTCAGTTAGAAAAAGTGGCAAGCTACATGGATGTGGGTAGCCTGCACTGCCACCTGGTTCCACAGTGATGTCCAGGCTTTGCTGCTGCTGAAGACCATGTCTGGGTCCATGGTCCTACTGTGATGATGTTTGTGTCCGGTGTAACCACTGATGGCCACATTTTTACTACACAGGTATATGCCTATTTTAAAACAAGATCCTCAACTACCTTGTATTCATTTGAGGTACTATATCTATGTCAGAGCACCTATTTTGTGAGGTAAAAGAAAGTTAATAATGGTCTAGGGACCTCAGTAAGAAAAATTAGTGGTCAAAATCTATAACATGAAGGAGAAATGCTTTCTTAACAGGACATCAGTCTCTCTCTTTCAAGAACTGGAACGTCCTCTTCCATGGGGCCCAGAAAATGCTTATCTCTCATTCTCAGCCCAGCATCCTGGACAGCTATTATAAATTAACAGATCTAGAGCTGAGCAATGAAGACTGTACCCTGAAACTGCTATATATACAGAGTCTCAGATGAAATTCAACCCCAAACCAATACATCTAAGCCAGAAACTAGAGGAACACAAACAATCCACAAACAGGGGCAGTGGAGAGAACCCAACAGTGCAGGACACAGTGTAAAAGGATAGACTCAAACAACAGGGCTGCCATCAGATTCCATAAGAAAAGGAATGTTGCCCACCAACAGGATGCTGGGGCCCATTTGAGTGGCTGCCTCCATGTGTGCCAGAGTGCTCTCCTATTTGAGGCCGCTGAGACAGAACGCTGCCTCCCTTGATCAGATCTCCCCCTTGCGTTTTCTGTAAACAGATGCTGCCCTGAGGGGCTGTCATTTCAGAGTTTCCATTTTCATCCCTCAAACCGTAGGTGGTAGCTCATCAGGAACACCATGGGGAATATTAATAAAAGCAAACTCGTCCAAAGTGTCCTTTACATTCCATGATGGTCGAAAGCTGAGAAACACTTCAGGTGGGGGGTTAGGGAGGATGACCGCTATGGATGGTCCCAGGATATTTTGGAAATTGTATCATTCATCTACTTGCCCTAATAAGGCATTTCTAATTCTAATGGAAGAATCACAGAATCGTCTAATTCCATTGTCAAGGAAAATGGAGTATTATTTATCTGGGAGCTCACAAAGAATAGGCTTTGTTCTAGCCAGCTGGTACTACTGGACCAACCACAGTGGGTTCTGCTGTGCTCTTGAGAGTACTGACCACCTGCTGAGCAACCTGAATAGTTCATGATATCATGAGAGCAGAATCCCCAGTGCATACTAAGTGGCCAGTTGAGAAACACATCCCTAAAACTCTTCTCCCTTTGAAAAAAAAATTTTCATCTGATGATCAGTCTATGGAAACTTGACAATGGACTGCCAGCTTACCATTCTACCTGAACCATCAGAACCTGGCTGTTGTCTTGCCCACAAAGTCATCAAGGTGGTTTCACACAGCAGCCACTGATCCGTAAATGAAAGTGGGATAATTGAACCTAAGCAGGTCATGAGTGCACAAGTAAGTTACATGAAGAAGTGGCTCAAATGCCTTTGATTCCTATTGCTTGTATAAAGCTTCTTACCTCCTATGATACATCTATGGCCTCATAAGCATTGTCTAGGACAGATTCAGTAAGAAAAAAGAAGAATATAACATAAATTTATTTGCTTACTATACTGTGTCCCCCTCACAAAGAACTTTAGCTTTGCATCCCTTATATAAGATACCACTGGAAGGTAATAGTGAAGGAAATCTTTACATTGGAAAGAGTCATACACTTGGCCAGACAGTTTACTTGGAAGTAAAAATAGCTAGTGCCATTATATCCTGTCTTATAGACTATCACCAGTGATTTAACTTGATGAACAGAGAGTTGGAAAGAGTAAGATTTGGTAGTTGGTGAGAAACATAGTTGTTCAAGAGATGAATAGATAGACCTCCCCAGCTGAGCAAAACTGTGAAAATACTTATATCCCAAACAAGCATTCACCAAGAATTGACCTCATCAAAGAAGAAAATCAATAACAGAGAAAGGATGATCCATTCTAAGGATAACAGACACTCATCATTCATACCATCTCCGTCATTATCCAAAGAGTCTATTAACAGAGTGACCCTCATATCAAAATGGAGGTTGTTTATGGGCTAGGAAACATGAATATGCACTCACAAAGAATTACCTGGATAAAGCAGTCATTAAGCAAAACACTGAGCCCTCCAATCTAGCTGCATTCCCTTGAGGTAAGCAGCCAGCAATGACATAACAGATTGTCCTGCCATGGATCATGTCTATAGTAAATAGAAAGTACTTTGTCCATATTTGGAATAGGAACATTACACTATACAATCCAACTTTTTAATCTTGTTCCTTATGCTCCAAAAAAGGCTCATCTTAAAGACTATTCATGTTGCTAACTCATGTTATCTCTTTTATAAACTTGTAAGCTACAGGAAACCTACTCAGATCTACCTCTCATGGACCAAATAGGCTCCATGCAGATAAGTACATCTGCCTAACCTATTCCAAAGGCTGCTATTACTCTGGGTTTCTATTGTACATCTTAAGAACAACATCTTGTCAAGTCCAGGTGCTTACTATACCCAGGACAGCTCCGGAGAGGCAACCTTCAGATGCTCCAATCTCCTCTCAGACACTGATCCGTCTTACTGGACCAGTTCTTCTGAACTATCCTCTGATGGCTCCACAGATCCTGGACAGCAAGGAAGCAGCCAATTCTCCTAAGACTGGACAAACACCCTCGATACCCATTCCTCTAGGTTCCCCAGAGACATGTTGCCCCAATGAAGCAGCCAAATATCACAACAACCCTATTCCTGCTTCTTCACCATCACCTCTTTCTAATTTATTTTTAACTACACCAAGATGGGATAATGTTGGGATTCTGTCTGGATTCCACCCCAACAGTTACCTAGCAGCAGCCAGGTAGGCCCGGCCCACTATAAAAGGGGCTGCTTGGCCCCTCCTCTCTGTCTTGCTTCTTGGCCCCTCACTCCCTCTTTCTCCCCACTGCCTTCCCCCCTCTCTCCATGTGGTCACGAACAGCCTACACTTCTCTACTCTCTCCTTCTCTCTGCCTTTGCTACCCTCTTAACTCCCCTACCCATGCCCTGAATAAACTCTATTCTATGGTATACTATCCTGTGGCTGGTCTCTCAGGGGGAAGGGATACCTAGGAATGGGCCTGCTGAAGCACCCCCTCCCCCACACCTCACCACACCACCTTAGAACATCTCTCAATGGCTCTTTTTCCTTCTATGATCACAACATTCTGAATATGAAATTGCCTATCCTTTATCCATTGCTTCTGCAAAAACTGACATTCATGGGCATACAAAGTACCTTAACCATTGTCATGGCATTCCACATAGCATTGTTTTTGGCCAAGGAACTCATGTCCTGTTTAAGAAGTTAACATTGGGGTGTGTTCATAGAATTTATCTGTCTTACCATGTTTCCAACCCTCTGAAGAATCTATTTTGATAGAACAGTAGAAATGCCTTGTTAAGAAGAGACTGCAGTATAAATTAGGTGGCAACAGCTGGCAGGATTGGACAGAGTTCTTCAAAAGGCTATGTGTGCCCTGAACCAGCATCTAATGTACTGTTTCTTATATAACCAGGATTGATGGGTCCAGGAACAGAGCATGTGAAAGTGAGTTTTACCAGTTTTCGTAACCTCTAATGAACCTAGCAAACCCTATGCCTGTTACCTTATTCTCTGCTGGACAAGAAGTCCTGGTTCCAGAATAGGCAATCTTCTTCAAGGATGCCTAAACATTCCATTAAACAGGAAGATAAAACTCACCTCTGGCCCCTTTGGGTTGCTGATGCCCTTGAGTTAACAGATTGAGGAAGGAGTCACAGGGTTAGCAGAGATGGTTATTCTAAACTGCCAGGGAGACACCACACAACTACTCCATAATGAAGTTATTTGTAAATTAAGCATGATACAAACGTGGTTAGGTTTTGAGTTCACAAAGAATGGACTTGTGAAAGTTGGCCTTATCAAGTTGGTTGGAATTTTAATCACCTAGGAACATATATCTGGGTATTTGTAAAGACAATTACAGAAAGGATTAACTAATAAAAGCATCTGTTACTTTTCTCATTGCTTTGACTACATGTTAGCAAGAAGCAGCTTAAAGAAGGGAGGCTTGCTTGAGCTTACAGTCTAAGAAGAGATAAGCATGATGGTGGAGAAAGACTGGAGCTGGGAGCACAGGGCAGCAATCACAACACAGCAACAATCAGAAGGCTGAGAGTGGAAAGGAAATGGAGCTGGCCTATAAAACCTCAAAGCCTACCCACAGTGATGCATTTCCTCCAGGAAGACTCTGCCGCCTAAAGGTGTCACCATGGTGACCAAGTATTCAAACTCATGACCCTGTGATGAACACTCAAACTACGACCGAGAGACATAAACTGGGCACTGTCTTTCAACCCATGGCTCAGAAAAAGGAAAACAAGAAGGAAAATAAAAGGCCTGAGAATGGGCAGTACCAAATGCCTGAGTTGGTTTCTCCTCCTGAGTAGGAGGCGATCTGTCAACTACCGTTAACATCTTGCTTTGACATTCAATTTCCAAGTCTTCAGCCTGATAATGTAAACTCAATACCAAGAACTCTTCAGGATACCCCAGGCCTTCAGCACAAGACTGGGGTGTTTTCTGTTGATGAGGCCTCTCGGAGAACACCACCCACACATATGGCCAGAAGAGATGGATGAAACTCGGATAATTGTTTGCTCAGACTAACAAACTGTGGCTCAAGGTGCTTCAAATACTAAAGGCCAAGGTACTCAGCCACTGGATGGGAAAAGGAACTTGGATCTTTCACAGTCCACCGAGTCTTTGGGAAGAGTGTGGGACTGATTACCTTATCATAAAGGTCTCACGAGTCAACTCTTCAGTTGAGAAATCATAATTCTGCTCAAATTATCAACAGTATAAGAACAACAGCTGACCTGCTCTTGTGTAAGCAAGATCAACAAAGACAAGGAGAGTCCATCCAAAGAAAGAAAGAAAGAGAGAGAGAGAGAGAGATATTAACTGACTGTCTTAGTTAGGGTTTTACTGCTATGAACAGACACTATGACCAAGGTAACTCTGATAAAGGAAAACATTTAACTGGGGCTGACTTTCAGGTTCAGAGATTCAGTCCATTATCATCAAGGTGGGAGCATGTCAAGGTCCAGGGCTGGAGGAGCTGAGAGTTCTATATCTTCATCCAAAGAAAGCCAGGAGCAGAATGTTTCCAGGCAGCTAGGAGGAAGGTCTCAATGCCCATCCCTACAACAATACACTTCCTCCAATAAGGCCATACCTATGCTAATAAGGTCACACCTCCTATTAGTGCCACTCCCTGGGCCAAGCATATTCAAACCACCACGCTGACATAAGAAGAAACATACCCTGCCTCCGCCACACACCAGTAACAAATTTAAATAGAAAAACAAAGATTATTCATTTCTCTTCCCCTCCCAATTCATCCCAAACCTAATTCTCCATAGGTGGAGGCAGATGTGACACCACAGTTTGAATACAACCAGGACTAAGTGTTAGTAATTGCAGCACAGTGGACAGTGCTGGAAGGATAGTGAGAGGGAAGCTGATGGACTGTCAAGAACAAGGCTGACCACTCTACAGGAGCACAAACATAAGAGCAGGCAAAGCCCAGATGTTGATACCTATTGAAATTAAAATCTCTCCAGCTCTTCATCAAAGTGGTAGAGATTAAAGTGGTTGCTGAAGACATTCTTCTTCCCATGGCCTAGTGCCTAGTGGCAGTTTATGGGTACTGCAGGACAGTGGAAAGACTCACACTCAGGCTCACACAGATGTAGTCCCTGAATTCAAAGGGCAGAAAGCAGAGAGACGAGTGTGGCAGAAAAGTTGCAATTACTATCCTGAAATATTAGATATTGGAAAAAGGAGAGTTCAGAAAACTACACATTTTTCAAAGAATAAAATGGGTAAAATTTGTCTCTAGAATAGTACTAAACATGTCATAGCTGAGAAAAATATAAGGAACAAACAAGTTTGCAAACATGATATGACTTGTACCTGAACTCTACTTGATTTCTCTTGCATCCTGGCACTATGTGGACCAAGCTGAGAAGCCATAGCAGTTCTCTCATTTAAAAGTCTGTCACAGGAAGGAGATGAGTAGGCAGAAAAATGCAGAAGGAAACAGCTATTATCTTACTCTTCCTAAGATGTGTATTACCGCCAGCAATGCCCAAATCGAGAACAAGGAATAGTGACAGTTCATAAGGAAATGAGTCAGAAAATAATTCCTACTTTCAATTAATATTTCAGCTCTCTGGTTGTGTTCCATTTTCATAAACTTGCTTCCTTGTTTAATAATCTCTTTCCTTGACTGATTGGATTCTATCAGAGTAAATAACAGGACATAGAAATGAACAAAAGCCCCTTAAAGAATAGGTAAAAATTTGGTCAGAAAGTCTCCCTTACAGGCATCTATGCAAGTGTTGCATCACTTTTCCTCCAAGGTAAGATATCCTACCCTAAAGTCAGGCTGCTAAGACTGGGGAAGTAAACAACACACAAATCTTAAGTAGTCCCTGAAACTTACCAGATTCACAAGTGTCCTCCCTCTCCAAGGTCTCAAAAAATAATAACTTCTCATTTCACTTTCAGTTTTATACATCTTGATTTATACTTCCTCAAATTCTGAGGAGCCTACTCAACAGAAAGGCAAACAGAGAGGCAACTAAAGAATCTGGTAATTGTCAGAAACTGTGAAATGTCCGGCCTCTGACTGAAAGAAAACCTCATAATCCTTTTGCACGTGTGTAATCCACATTCTTCCGAGATGACAATAATCCCTTTAAATTGTTTTAATATAAATTTCTATCTTTCTGAAAGGTCAGTGAATTCTGGCAGACACCATCTACCCTGCCTGTATTAGGGACTGTGAAGAAAGAAGCTGACATTGATGGCTTAGACTAGTGTGGAACAAGCAGAAAAAAATCCTAAAGATGGTTTGTATGCAAGCTTGAAAATTCTGCAGAAGTAGCTTGGTATCTTGTGTTGTACTCTTATCATTTAGGATCCAACACTTAGCTTTTGAGAACAAGGACTTAATTATATTTCTGATCTTTTGCTGCTTCTGTTTTTAAGTGATTATTCATGGTGTTTATTTCTGTTCTTGGTTATTTATAAGGTGGATGTCCATCTCCACTGTCTGAAACCAGGCAACATTGTTTGTGCAAGGATTTCCCAAGACCAAGCATTTCAACTCATCTCTCAGCACTCAACTCAACTGCACCTAACTGCACCCTTGCACTCTGGGTCCCAGCAAGACAAAGTGAGATTCAGTGATTTAATTTCCACATTTACTCTCTCAAAACTCCATTAGTCTCTCTATATCCCTCTATCCTTTCTTAGTTTTCTTCTTATCAACTTTGGTGTATTCTTCACACATCTGCTTCTTGTTTATTTCTCAACTTTATAATGTAGCTCCAAAATGTGAGACCATAGTCCAAGAATAAAGTCCAAAGAGAATTATGAGTACTTGAAAGAAAACTCTAGGAAAACCACACAAGAGTCTTGTGACCTCAGTTTCTTCAAAAACACAGAATTGTTCTTGAAATATGATTTCGTTCTCTTCCACCCCTATCCCAGGTGTAGTGGATAGGGGTGAGTTTACTTCTGTTGCTAATCATATTTCTCTTTTGAAAAACATGTTTTGTCAAGTGCTGCTTGTTCTTGCGACTGTACACTTTACTTAGATGACTCTTCTTGGCCCTCAGAGTATAAAATGTCTGATGCCCTGAAAAAAAGTTGGCTATAGCATAAAACCTTAGTATTCCTCAGTTTTAGGTCCCACCTTCCCAGTTCACATCCCCATTAGAGCAGTAAGCAAGTTTCACCTGAACATGAATCTGAAGTCTGCTGTGAGATAAGAGAGTGGGGACCCTCACAGAGGGAAATTCGTGTGCAGGATAGGACATGTTTTCTCAATTACTGCATTCTCGACACTTAGAACAGTGTTTGGTACACTGACAATGTTCAGTATATCTTTATTGAGTGAATGAAAAAGTAGAATTGTCCTCTGACCACCTCTGCACCTGTGTAATTTCATCTCCTCCGGAGCCTCTTCCTGGCTGAGTACTGCCGCTCTTTAAGATTTTCTTTGAGGAATCAATTGCTTATTAAACTTTTCCTGGTTGTCACCCATCCTACGTCCTCTCTGATATTTTACAATAGTTTGTAAATTTACTTACCTGTATTTTTTCTTAATGAAGAAAGTGACCACATCATCCTTTTTTTTTTTTTTTCAAAATCTCTATCCCTTGGTGATTCCTGGTTCACAGTAACATGCAATATATCTTCAAGTTAAAGTATCATTCTTCACATTATCATATGCATCAACACTTACGAGTTGTTGCTTCTGTCTGTCACATCTCAGATACAGAATACCGTTTCTCAACTCTCAGTTGGCACATGTACTTTATCAGTAAACCAATTATTATATTACAGAAGAAGTATTTGTACTAACGCTTCTGAAACTGTGTGCCAAGGAATAAGGCAAGGGCAACTGGAGGATATTCTCAGATTCGTAGTAGAAGCAGCAACTGCAGCAACATCAGTACTTATTGGATTAAGTTAGTTCATGTTTTTGCATTAGAATGTGCTACAGTCAGTTCATGGGTGCTGAACGTCAATGAAGCTGGTATTTGAAAGTTACGATGACAAGAAGAAACAGCAAGTTCCTGAAAATTAGTATGGAACAGAAAATGAAGGTGCCAGTGTCTGCCTAGATCCCAAGCTGAGAAGTTGAAAGTATCCACTAGAAACGTGTACTATAGTAAATCATTATAAATCATGCAGATATTTCTTTTGACTTAGTGATGTGGATATGAAAAAAATCATTGAGATAAGATCATCAGGAGTATGTGCTAAAAAACAATGAGTATTTCAGCAATATCTTAGTGTTCCTCTCTATGGTGGTTTGAATAAGAAGGGCACCTACAGGCTCGTGTATGTAAACACTTGGTCCCCAGTTGGTAGAGCTGTTTGGGAAGAATTATAAGGTATGACCTTATTGGAGAAGGTGTGCCACTGAGGGTTAGGTTTGAGGTTTCAAAAGACCATGCATTCCTAGTTAGCTCTCTCTGCCTCCCATCTGTCAATAACAATATGAGCTCTCAGTCTCTGCTTCAGTGCTGCTTGCCTGCCTACTGCTATGCTCCCCTTCATGGTGATCATGGACTCTAGCCCTCTAGAATGATAAGCCTCAATAAACTGTTTCTTTTATAAGTTGCCTTGGTCATGGTGCCTCTTTGCAGCAATAGATCTTCAACAAGATACTTCCTGTCCTACTTTTCCTCATTTCCAATTACAGTTCCCTGCTTCTCTCCATCTCTCTGTGGTCTTCATGAGTTTTCTTTTATGTTGAAAAGTGTGACTGAGTAACAGTTTTGCTGATTCTTAGTCATTGCCCTATTTACTAATGAGGGAATGTCCTAAGTGTGTTTTCCCTCACTGACCTGTGCGGAAAGCCCTAGTGTAGAGTTGCCACCTTTCCATCAGGTGTTCTCTGCTTTAATTTATTTTATGTCTGATATCTGTCAGTTATCACTGTCTGCTTCATTTTGGTACAAAATGAAGAATAGACCCTAAAATAATAACCTTATTATGTCAATGAAGAGACACTTTAGTTCTCTAAATCACAGCAATTATTTCATTACACTTAATCACTAGATAGCAACCATCCTTTTAGCACCTGTTTCAAACAAAGGTAACAGTCATCATATGCTTTTGCATAGCTTTGAAGTGATGCTTAATTAGAAAACACATACATACACCACAACACAAAAACACAGTCACAGAACACTGCTTCCATCTCTTGGTGACTTTCTTCACAAGGAATTCGCCCCACCCCCACCCCAGCTCCTGTTTCTTTCAGCCCTTCTGAGACTGTAGAAAGACCATCGGCTACCTTCAGTCCAAACTGGGGCCCACTGTGTTCTTTTGAAAGAACACACCTTTGCTAATGGTTGTGCATAGGTCTGAGTTACATGTAAATTCACAACATATCACTCACTCAGGACAAATTCTCTTTGTCACCCTGAGTCATTACTACTTACTCCAAATAGGGCTCTCAGAAAAGGGAATGAAGAGACAGGATTCAGGGCTCATGGCAGGCTTTTCAAGAGATGCTAACATGTCCTTGTCTTAGTCACTGTTCTATTGCTATGAAGAGGTGACATGACTCTGAGAACCCTTACTAAAAAAAAAAAAATCATTTAGTTGGGGCTAGTTTACAATTTCAGAGGTTTAGTCCACATTATCACCATGGCCAGGAACATGGCAGCATGTTCTATATCTGGATCCACAGGCTGACAAAAGAGAAACTCTGGGCTTGGTTTGGGTTTTGAAAACCTCGAAGCCCACTCCGCAGTTACACACTTCTCCAGTCAGGCCACACCTCCTCATGCTCTCGCACAGTGCCACTCCCTGGTGATCAAGCATTCAAATATAAGAGCCTGCGGCGGCCCTTCTCATTCGAACCACAACTGTCCCAGTAGGCCCACTTAAGAACAGGTCTAGAGGAGATCATAAGGTTGTGGGGGAGAAAGTCCAGGGGGAGATGCAGAAATGATGGGTAAGAGGGCAAAAGGCTGTAATGTCAGTGCAGTTCCTCTTTAGGAGGAACTGAAGGACATTGATGGTAGGTTTCAAATAGAACAGGGTCTCCTGTTTTCTCTAGGCGGACTTTTAGTTTCCTGTTTCATTCCATACAACTGAAGAGGCTGTGGGGTTTTTGTTATTTTTGTGGTACTGTTTTCCTTTTGAAGCCATTTGCTTTCCTGGTATATTTGTGCAACAGTTGTCATTATTTTGCCTTTCATCATTAAATCAATCAATTAAGACGTTAAGACTGAGGACATTTTACCAGATAAAAAGACTTAGATCTTAACCTATTCTAGGTGTTCGTCAAATTAAATAATGTAGGTTGGAAAAGTGACTCTGTGGGCAAAGATGTTTGTCACGTCAAATTAAATAATGCAGGTTGGAAAAGTGACTCTGTGGGCAAAAATGCTTGTCACCACGCCTGAAAACTTGAGCTTGATCCCCAGGACCTACAAGAAAACTGATCTCAGAGGTCGTCCTCTGACCTCCACATACATGCTGTGAAAAAAATTTAAAGTAATTAAGAATTAAACAATGCTTTCTTAGCCTGATACATATTCATTTCCTCTAATGACAGGAAAAAAAGATTTTGTTGGTTATTATTTTGTTTTGTCAAAGGTTAACATGTACCCATAAATGTTTCCGAATAATGTTGGCTTTCCTTATCTTTTTCTGCTCCCAATATGTGGAAAGACTTAACAGATGAAGCATGTTTATGCCAATAGTCCATCCAGAGAAATATGGCTTACCAGTAGGTGTTGACAAGTCACTGATGTGTTCCTGAAATCTCCTTCCCTACTGTTCCTCTGACGTACTTGCCTTTTGATCTGTAGAAATGTCACGTAACACTCCTTATTCCTATGTACTTCATGTTTCGTTATGTCCACTATATTTTTACAGCCAGTAAATAACAAGAGAATCGATCCAGCTTAGCTAGCTGACTATGAAGTTCACATTTTACTTCCGTTTGTATTTATACGGCTTCTCCCATCCCAACACCGATGTTTAGATTTTACTTGCCGTTTTGAAATCCCTCTAGCTTATGCCATACCTTCTTCTCTTCTTCACCATTACCTTTCTTTCTATTGTTCCATTGCTTCCTGCGTCTTCTCTTCCCTCTCCTTTAATCCCGTCCTTTCCTTCATCTATCTCCTCTTCCCCACCTCCATCTATCTGTATTTCTTGACCAGTACTTATCACACTGAACGATACTGTAATAACACTGACTTGTATTCACAATACACTCAGGTAGATTATAGCAGAAAGCAAGGCAGGAAGTGCACAGGTAATTCATGTGCAGATATCATCCATATCTAAAAGGTAAGAGACTAACATCTAACAGCATCACCATCTAAAACGCTATGGTAGATTTGGAAATATTCCATTTTGGTTGAAATTCATATTCTATGTAACTACATAGATTTATTCCAGAGCAAGAGTTTTCAAGTTTTCTTTTAGGAATGTATATCAGGTCCAGTTCTCTAGAATCAAATATTCTAGTATCTAATAAAAAATACATGAGTATAATTTGCTCCTGTGTTGCTCCTAAAGCAAAACTCCTGTGATAAGAAAGTCCACATTAGCTTTTTTTTTTTTTTCAGAAATAGACTCTCAGAAACTAAAAGGGTATGGAAATTAAAAGCAGCCAACATCTCTAATTTGTGTAATACAAAATTTTAGTGACATTTTCTATAGCAATTCCTCACAAAATGGGACTGTATAAATCACCTTACTTAATGTCGATGGGGCTTACTAACAAGCCCTGGGAGGATCTGAGGATGGAAATGGTCCTCAGTTATTACTCTGAAAGACAGTTCTATTTACCTAGTTTCTTATTTATATTCCTTTCTAACAGTATTCTTTTATGAATATCTCAGGAAACCTTTACTGATCTTTGAATCCTATGTTGGAACACGTATCAACCCCTTGAAACTAATTAATAGAAAAGGGACTTTTGAAAGCCCAGTGGAGCTGTTGTGCTGCATGATGAAGGGTCATACATAACTGCTCTGGCTTCTGGCTGTGCTGTTTGAGAGCCCAATACCTTTTCAGGTCCAAAGGCCCTGGAGGGATCAAATATGGGCTGGGTATATATTTTTGTGATTCCGGGTAGTTCGCATATTATCTGGCAATGCATGAAACACCTTCAGTTGCTCCCTACCATCTATAAAGCTTTGATTTTTCACTTTCCTCTTCCTAATCAAGAATCCATTTCCACAGAAACACAAATAGGAAGGACATCATGAAAGCAATTTGTCTGCTTCTGCTTCCATTTACATGGAAATGGAATTTCCAGCATTAAAAATAAAAGCCTTAATAAGTAATATTTTCAAAAACATCTCTTAGATTTAACTCTCTCAACTTATAAAGTAGTTGCTGGAAGTTGAAAAGTTTGAAGCATAAAAAGACAATTTTATACCTGGGCAAATAGTAATCCTTGCACTTAAGCTTCTGGCCTTAAGCACTTAAGTCCAGCTAGTCTCAGCTGCTTTCTACAGATCTAACAACACCTTTCTTACCAGAGAACTTACTAGCTTCTTCCTCCTAGAAAGAACACACTGGGGGCAGGGGGACTTAAGCAGTTACCACCTGGGAAGTAGCTCTGAGTTCTAAATCATATCTCATTCTTTCATCAATTTCTGATCCTTGAGAGTTTTCTTCCTATTTCTTTCTGGCGTTTTCTCTGTTATTGATTATCTTCTATAAGCATAATCCATAGACAAGACAGATAGTGAAATTGAAAGTACTACACATTTTGAGGAATGATCCACATTCTAGCATGCACAGAGGCAAATAAATAACATGCCTAATGTTAATCAATAAAGTAAAATATTAATTTCAATTTAAAACGTGAGTGGTAATTGGGTCCTGTTAGAGCCACTCAGCTTGCTTCCCAGTTTTAAGGATGCTTTGGGAAAAATACTTTGAAATTGCTTTACATGGTTTTAGTTCAAATAATCATTTTGAATATTGTTAGGTCCAGAATTGAAAGGGTATAATTAATAATAATAATAATAAAAAGCTAAACGGAAACCACTGGTATATAGGAAGTACTGGGGTTCTTTTTGCTTTTTAGTTGAATGAATCAAACTGATTTTTGATTATTGACACTTGACATGGTAGGATTTCTAAGAAACCAGAATCACGTTTTATGGTGGACATGAAAGGAGTATGAGAAGGGAGAGATGAAGTAGAATAAGTTCCTAATGTAATAGAGGAAATTTATTTGAGGAACAACTGTCTAAATATCTATATCTATATCTATCGATCTATCTATCTATACACACACACACACACACACACACACATATATATATATATAATATATCTACTTATCTACCTACCAGTCTATTGATCTGTCTGTCTATCCATGGATAGCCAGGGCCTCAAGAATGCCAATAAAGCAATCTACCACCAACCAATACCCTCAGCCCAAGATTTGCTTCTTTAAAGAGCAAAGCAGAACTTAAAAGGCTCTGTCCTCTCCCTCCCCAATACTCAGTATGTGACTTCTTAGGAAGCCTGGGAACTGCCACCAGGCAGCACACTGTGAATCAGGACTTCCTAACCTTTTTAACTGTGCCCCCTTTTCTCTATGAAATTTGTATAAAACATGAAAAATGTAGAGCAATATGTACATATTAATCAACAGACACTGAACAGCCATAAGAATATATTTTAAAGCAATACCTTTGTGTATATGAATATATACGCATATATAGCTTCTGGTGAAAGCAAGTTTACTAAGATTGATGTGCTTATCTGTTTTTGTGTAAAGTAATAAATCTCAGTCAAACATTTGTTACTTCAGAATATAAAGCATCTTCAATATACTTCAGCTGATCGATATTTTTATCTTATGGCCATCAATACTGAGAATAACACTTTGCACAAACACAAGATAGAGAGTTAGAAATGTCTAGAGTAACTTCATAAAATGTTGGACGTTTTACCTTAATCTTAAGCAAAGATTCACTGACCCATTTTTAGGAAAGTTGCCAGCAACTCAAATAGCAATTTCCAAATCAGACATCTAACACAGTACAGAACGATAACATACAAACATGATGTTTATTCACTGTGGAATGACAGTAGAAAAGAAGGAAAGAATTTCTGCTTAAGGGATTAAACCATTGTGTTTCTATAAGAGCAGGAAACTTTGGAAGACACTGCAGTAAAACATGACAATAAAAATGCTGCTGTCTATAGCATGTATATTCAAATCTCAGTCAAGCTGCTGGGGGTATCATTCATTAGCGCTACATGTTATGACAGCACACACAGTACAAAGTACGCGCTACATGTTATGATAGCACACACAGTACAAAGTACGCGCTACACGTTATGACAGCACACACAGTACAAAGTACGCGCTACATGTTATGACAGCACACACAGTACAAAGTACGCGCTACATGTTATGATAGCACACACAGTACAAAGTAAGCGCAGCACGTTCACAAAACAAAGGCTGCGATCCACTGCACATTTAAGCTTTAACCAAGTTTTGTTTTTGATCATTCAGAAACCTTTTATTGTTGCCATCATTTTTTCAATGTCCACATTAAGTTGCATGACCCCATGTAGACTCTGACACAGTTTAAGAAGCTGAACTGTACAAAAACAGAATCAACAGACGGTGTCTGTATTTTATAAAAGGAGGATTTACTAGAATGGCTTACACAATGAGAAGTAGGAAGTCCAACAATGACTGCTACATGTAGAAGAACCCAGTAGCCAATCCTTTTAAGAAGTTGCTCATCTCATCAATGAAAGCCTGGAACCTCCCTGGGGAGCTTCTGGTACTGAGGAGCCAAAGAATCTGGAGCCTGGTGTCTATGGAGGATCTTAACTCTAGTCATCAGTTCATTTGCTTGGGAAGAAGTTGAGGCCAAAGCAGGTGCTGCTCACCTTCAGTGTGAGTATAGCTTCCCTTAGTTAATCCTCTAGAAAGAACCTCACAGGCATGAGCAGAGATATGACTCTTAGAAGATACAATCCAGTCAGGCTAACAAGACCAACAATCACACTCCAGTTCTAAGGCTTTGAGGGCAAGAATGTCCACTAATGTGCTATTTAGGAATTAGAAGTATGGGGAGTCAGGAGCACTCTGTACACAGCACACTGCTCTTTCTGCAGGTCTAGAAGCATGTGATCAAGTCAACTGACCCAGAGTGAAGTGGTTACTCAAATCAGTCACAAACATAGTGGAGAGAGAGAGAGAGAGAGAGAGAGAGAGAGAGAGAGAGAGAGAGAGAGAGAGAAATAACTCCCCAAATATGTCCACATCTTTATCTCCAAATCTATGTGTACATTATAGCACATATAACAAGAGTTTTATAAAATAAATAAATATTTTGAGAAAGGATGACTATTTAGGATTATTTTGATGAGCCCAATGTAATTATTGAGATCCACATAAGAGGGAAGTTGTAACACCAACATCATGAAAGGAGAAATAATAATGGAAGCAGAAGTTGGACTGATGATTTTGAGGATGGAAGAGAGGCCAGGAGTCAGCAGAGCTATATTTGCTGGACAAGTCATGAAGGAAAAGAAAGAACTAAGGTCAAGGGTTCTTTCCAGCTTCCCCAGGATGAAAGCTGTCCTGCTCTTGCCTTGATTTTAGTCTCTAAAGTTCATGTGAGACATTATGAATCCTTAGAAAATACATATGTATCCTCTTCATCTACTATTTCTTAACACATTTTGTTACAGCATAAATAAGGGACTGACATAGACATCAAGAGTCTAAGAACATCCACAAAAATCTGCAAGTTAGTTTATGGTGTCTAACACTTAAATGTGCTCTTGGCACAGGGATGATGGCAGATATTCTGCTCATTTTATCCGTTACTGAGTCATTTGTTCTTAATAGTAATGCACGATACACTCTTTATGAAGGCTAAAATAAAACCTTCTCCCTAGCTTTCACCCCCATTATTTCCTAACTTTTCTACTACCTGCTGGAATCAGTGGACAAGCAGTGGAAAAGTGGACAAACCAGTGGCCTACCTCCATCAGAGCAACAGCCTCTTCCAGAAAGCAGCTGAGGCTCCCGCCTAGTTCCCAGATCTCCTCCCATTTCCTCATTTCTTTCATGTCTTTCTTTAATTTTCTATTGTTTGTTAAGACAAACCACCTGCAATTCTGTAAAAAAAAAAATTATCCCAAAATTTAGAAGCTCCAAATAGCTAATAACTTTTTCTGCGTCTATGAAGTAAAATGTGGAACGAGCTGACAGTTTTGCCTCAGTGTCTCTGGGTCTATGTTTTAAGTGTCCGCTGGGTTCTGCAATCTTCTGAGGTTTATCTGAAGCTGGAGGCTAAACTTTCAAGGCCACTCAAATAACTGTTAGCTAGAGCACTCAGCTTCTCACCACATGACCCTCTCCATGAAGTTCCTAACAACAAGGCAGCTGATGTCTTCTGAAGAGGAAAAAGAAGAGTTGAAAAAATGTAAGGTAAAAGTGCCCAGGTTTTATACCCTGATTTTGGAACATGCCATATCTACATGTGTTGTAACAAAAACTTCAACCCTGTTTACAGAGTAGAACTAACTACCAACAACTGAGACCCTCTGAACTGGCTACCATATCCCCTAATCACTCTTTGAAACAACGCCAGCATATAAGGAAGGTATATAGAATCAACTAAGAAGGAGAGAGGGGATAAGGCTTTTGATAACCCATTATTAGTGCAATTTAAACTCCAGATTACAAAGATGTATCTTATGGACTAAAACTCATTAAAGCAATGTGGACTCCATCCATGAGGGATGGTAGATAAAAAGAAGAAAGACTAATGAATTAGAGTTTTAACAGAACTAGTGAGTTGATAAAGTGGTTAGCAACAAGAATGTCAGTGGAAGAAATTTTGTTATTTTATATGAAAAGGAGAAAAAATGTTTCTGACTTACAACAACGTAGTTCACTATATTAAAAACCTCAATACAAATGATATTAAAGGAAAAGTGGGTTGACTCATATACACTGATCTGTATAACTGGAGAGCTTTTGTGTTGCATACAGATAAAAAGCTCCAAAACTAGCTTCAATTAAAGCAGATTACAAGCTCAATTTCTCTCTTCTCCTTTCCTTTCTTCCCATGATAGCTACACTGTAGGCCAGGAGAGTGGGTGTCTGTCATTTTTGTCAGGTGTGATGGAGACAAACTCTTTCTTATATTGGGACCAGCCTCCATGTCAGCAAGAGCTGTGGTGTAGGGACCGCCCTAATTAAAGACTTCAGGATGCCTTACCTTGCTTGATGTGTGGGATAAAGTACTGACTAAATGACTAGTCAACCATTTCCAGCTAGCATCTCTGGCGCAGCTGTCCACTATCAAGGCTGGAAGAATCGATGTCTTTCCTAGCTTCCTTTGCTAGAGGTAGAGCCAATCCCTGAGCAAAAGAGGTGATGTTGGCCATCTGCTCATCTTCTGCGTTGTGTGCAAATGCCACCATACATTCTATATGAGACTCATGACACAAAGACCTGAGACTGAAGAGCAGCAGGTCAGTAGGACACAGCTAAGCTCCCGATAGTTCAGGTGAGTTGTTGGACCAAGCAAACAACCAGCCAACAACCCTCAGCCTTCATTCTGCAAGAGCCAAACCATCCCTAGACTTGACTAAGTCAACTTTGAAGCAGAGCATAGATAATTTACTATCCAGTACATACCTAACTGAAACAGGTGTATGCCTAGGATAGGAACTAAAAGCCCATAAACCTGTTCCCAAGTCCAGGTTTCAAGCTTTCTAGAAGGCAGATTTCCTGAGATAGCAGCTGTTCTACTCACTCATTAACAGCTGTCAGACTGAATCTGCTTGCCTGAAGGACAGCAGCTCCATGGGACACAGTAAGGAAAGGTACTTTGTACACGATAGTCCTGGGGCCAGCTGCTACAAAAGCAGGGACTCTGAAAGCAGGCAGATGACACATCCAATGATCAGAAAGACTCCCTGGGAGCTTATAAAGTGTCTTGAAAACTACCCCCTGGTGAATGAACTTAAAAGTCATCAATAAAGATGAACTTGTGATATCTCTTCTTAGTCATCGTATGTCCTCACCATATGCTCAGGAGATTACAGCCCCAGGAAATACTTGTTACAGGAAAGACTTAGCCATTGAAGATGCTGGTGTCTTGAAGAAGGGGTAGCTGTGTAGATCAAACAGCACTGAGCATGACTTGTCAAGACAACTCTGTTACAATGTCTGTGAAGGCCAAGCAGTTGTCAAGAAGGTATTTAGTATTTTGATATAGGTTGCTGTGCCCCTTAGCACATAAACGATCTCTCATAGATCCTGAGTACCTGGCCTGATTTTAAAGAGAGATGGGAAGATAAAGAAGAGGACACTAGGGAGAAAAATAATGAAGATGGATGATTTTAAAGAATCAGCTCTGGATCCCCAAGACCAATTTCTCAGCGCAAAGGATATGTATTTTCCCTGGGGGACAGTGGGTAGGAAATAAGAGGAAAATGCAAGAGATAGATGATGCAAGAGAATGGGAAGGGAACAAAGGAAAAGTGACATGGATATTTGGTATTTGTCCCAAAGGGACAAAGGACTGACTCTGGACAGAGAGAAGACAGAAATGGTAGATAGGAAAATGGCAGATTATAAATGAACAGGGGGAAACCCAGTGTTAGGATGAGGTGTTTAATTTTAATTGGGCATGTTAATTAGGTGGGCCAAAGCGGGCTTTCCATTTCTGGACTTTAATACTTTAGTAGGTGGACCTTGGTAGTCAGCCTCAGAAGGAGAAGGTGGCCAAATAAAGATTAAACTTTGGTGGCTAGCTTTGTGAATGTAACCTAACAGTTCTGAGCAACGCACGCACAGGGAATGGGGAAGGAGGGCAAGGCCTGCCATTGCCATGCTTCCATGCTCCAGCTGGCCAGGGTCCCTTCAGTGACCAAGTCTAAAATCTTTCTTATCTTTTAAAGGCCAAATAATTGTGTTAATTTTCTCAGAGAAAAGAAGAAAGTCCCGGTATGGATGTAGTCATCCAGCTCTAGCCCTCTGATGTGCTGTTATAACATACCTGCTGTTCTGCTCAGTCCTTTTCTCTTGGGAATTAGTACTACACATATTATCACTTGAGTGTGCCTGGGTTGTTTTGTTGCCTCAAAAACAAAATCTTATATACATTTACATTTACATAAACATTTCTTTCACCACATTTCCTTTCTATTATTATTTTTTGTAATATTATATGCATCCTTGTAAGCCATCTCAAATCCCACCCCTGACCCAAGGAACTCATAGATTAGAATTTAGTAGGAGTTCCTCTTCATTGTGTTTCAGCTCTGCAGTTTGGATCATAGATGATTCCTGAAGGTCTTCATTCATAGTCAGTCCTTTGTCCCTTTGAGACAAATACCCTTGTCCCTTTTCCTTTGTTCCCTTCCCATTCTCTTTGTTCTCTTCCCATCATCTGTCTCCTGCATTTTTCTCTTACTACCTCTGTCCCTCCTGGGCAAATACATATCCTCTGTGCTGGGAAAGACTGTCCTTCTAAAATGCAATGAAATTTTACCTTCTCCACTGGAGCACTTCTAAGAAAGGGAGCCTGATTTCTCAGCCCTGCTTCACCACAGTGAGACAAGTAAGTGTTCATACTCTGTACCGCTGCACTGACGACAATCAGAAACTGGAGAGGAATGATCCATGACCAACTCTCACAACAGATCCTGAGGTTAGACAACATGGCTAAGAAAGATCTAGATGCCCCCAAGACTAATTTCAGCACTGTGTGGCCTAGATACAATTCTTAAGAACTCCACAGGAGAGTACCAATTACCTGTGAAGATCTTAGGACAGCAGTTCTCAACCTTCCTAATGGTGCAACCCAGTAACATCGTTTCAAGTGTGTGGTGACCCCAATCATATAATCACTTCTGTTGTTACTTCATAACTGCATTGAGTTACTGTGATGAATTGTAATGTAAATATCTGATATGCAGGATATCTGGGCCTTTACTCCAGTCCTTGCCTCCTATCTTGGCCCACTGTTTTTGTGCTTCTGGTGTAGAATCGTGACAGGAGCACAGGATGGAAAAAAATCTTCATAGGTGGAAGCAAAAGAAAAAGAAGAGAAGCCAGAAACCCAACCTCCTTTCCAGCAACACTAGCCTCTTCCCATTAGGCTCCACCCCATAGAAGTGCTGCCACTCCCAAGGGACTCTGAGCTGGGGACAATGCTTTCCTTACACAGGCCTTCAGAAATCACTTACGATCCAAACTGCAGAGCCCTAAGACAATGAAGAAGAACTCCTACTAAATTTTTATTATTATTATTATTATTATTTTCTTTATTTACATTTCAAATGCTATCACGAAAGTTCCCTATACCTTCCCCTCCCCCCACCCGCCCCTGCTCCCCTACCCACCCACTCCCACTACTTGGCCCTGGCCTTCCCCTGTGCTGGGTCATATAAAGTTTCCATTTGTATTTGCCTCTCTTCCCAATGATGGCCGATTAGGACATCTTCTGCTACATATGCAGCCAAGAGACACAAGCTCAGGGAGTACTGGTTAGTTCATATTGTTGTTGCACCTACAGGGTTGCAGCCCCCTTCAGCTCCTTGGGTACTTTCTCTAGCTCCTCCANTGGGGGCCCTGTGTTCCATCCAATAGCTGACTGTGAGCATCCACTTCTGTGTTTGCCAGGCACTGGCATAGCCTCACAAGAGGCCGCTATATCAGTGTCCCTTCAGCAGAATCTTGCTGGCATGTGCATTAGTATCTGGGTTTGATGGCTGATGATGGGATGGATGTCAGGATGGGGTAGTCTATGAGTTCCTTGGGTCGGAGGTGGGATATGAGATGGCTCACAAGGACATATATAATATTACAAAAACAATAATAGAAAGGAAATGTGGTGAAGGAAACGTTTAAATGGAATGGTGAGAAAAGGCTTTAAAAATGTGAGAAAATAAGTATGCCTTTTGCTTAGCAGGGAGAAGAAATCATGCCTTCAGACAAAGCCAGCCAATTTGGAGTGATAAGTCCATTGCCGAAGAGTGTCTCTGAGAAATTAGTAAACTTTGACACACTGTCTCTGGTGCCTAAAAGTATTTTCTGAATACCTTCCAATTGATTAAATACTCACACCCATGAAGCCCCAAGGCCTCAAAATGCAATTTCTTTGTTTGGTGTAAGAACTAGCATGCCAATCCAGAACAACTTCTGCTTCATCTGACACCCAGTCTCTAGTACACTCTATCCAACCCACAGGAGGTGACTCACCATAGCCTTTGGTTTACTGTTTCATGACATCATTCCCTGAGTCATTTATCACAGAGAGCTTATGATCAACAGCCAGCCATGAGGTTCAGGCACTTGGAGTCACTTGCTGTTTTGGCTCCTTTTTCGGCGTTGCTATTAAAGAGTAAAGAGAATGGAGGAACAATAGATCAGTAAAACAAAACTTATAGATGTGTCAACTGCTGTGTTAGTCCATCGAGAGAACCCAGGTCTTCTTCGGCTTGCCTGAGTTCATGTTCACATTCTCAGAGAAGTGTGTGGGCATGAGTCCTAGTGCTTCTTTCCTTCTTCTGTCCAGACCTTGTTTGCATGTGGCCCCAGCAGTCTGCTGCTCACAAGGCACAGGTTCCTAGGGAACTCAAGTCTTAAGATCCCTCCTCTTTACGTTGCTTCCTGTCTAATGAATCCAACTCTGCTCTTTCTTCTTGCAGTGTATTCTCTCATGGTCCAAGCTATTGCTATTGCCATTATCACTTGTCACAATCTGAATTCCAGTAGACTTTAGTCAGTTCCTCACAATGCAGCGCTGACTCAGCTATGGCTCTGAAGTTTGTGTCAGCTGTTTTACTTTTCTGTTCTCCTTGCCAAAAGGGATGGCTCATCAAGATCAGATATCTGTAAGTAGAAAGGGACTAAGACCAGATCTTGAAAATATTGCATGGCATGGATGTGGTCCAGATAGGAAGGTATATATTGAGTTTTGGTCTATTGTTATGTATTATAATGCTTAATACTGCCCCCAAGTCCTGGTTGTCCCCAGGGATGACAGAATCTGCACTTACACAAGTGATGCTATGTAACCTTGCCATCACATTATCCCTGACTGGTGAAAAAGATGCCTAGAGCCTATAGCTGGCCATAAGATACATAGTCATGGTTTGAGGTTCCCAGGCTTGGGGCCATGAATGAGACAATGAAGAGGGAGGAAAGACATAGAAGAAGGAGGGAGGAAGATGCCATGGGGTAAGAACTGGTCATATCTGGCCCACATGGAACATGGCAAGTCATAACTATGGGTTATTAATGGAGAAGTGGACCTAATAGCTTAGCTGGTAGATATCTGACAGGCTCTAGTATATTAAAGGCTCATTATAAATATAAAAGTTGTGTGTCCTTTATCTTGGAATTGAACGAACAAAGGTGGATAGAAACCTCTGACTTGAGATTAAATATCTACCACAACAGGTAAACAGGAATCTGTTCCGTGGTTTAGAATGATTTGGGAACTAAGGCTGAAATGTGATCTACTCTGGCTTCTTTCCTGCTCTTGCCTTCTCTTTCTGTTAATATTGAGTGACTGCCACTTCAAATGCTCATGTTAAATAGCCAAATGGAACAAGTGCATTTGGAGCAAACTACTGCCCCATGGGATGCTGCTGAGTATGATGGAGATGTGCACAGTGACTGAGCATCCATGCTGTTCTTTCCCAGCATGTCCTTGCCTTGGGTCTTGGCCTCCCACAGTCTGGCACCTCTGAAAGAAACCTCTTCCCCGGACAGAATTCGCTTCACAATGATCACTGTCCCTAGTCCCTTGCAGCGAGCTTCTAACAGCTTCATAAAAATGACTAGGCTCTTCCGAATCTCAGCCTTTAGCACAGATTCCAGGATAAAAGATGCTGTTAGTTATCTGTCTAAACAACATCAGTATTCTGAGAGGAAGAAACATAAGGAAAAAACTGTAAGAAGGGAGTATGCAAAGCTACAATTTCCTTTCTCTCCTTTGGTTTAGTGTCAAAGTGCTATGCACTAAGCAAGATTTCAACCTCTGAGTCTTTTTTTTTTTTTTAATAATAAGGGTTTATGCTAGCCCTTCCCCCCAAATATAGACATTTAAGGGATAATTTAGAAAAGAACTCGATAAAATTTTTGCTAAAATATCATAATAATTCAAACCATGGGTGTTTCATAGTGTCAGGAAAAGGTGACAGAGATCATTCTTAGGGGCCAAAGTGACATTCAGCTCCTGCTTTCTTATTGGACTTCAGCTACCAGATTGGAACCCCTTCATCTTCCTTTGAATAAAACCACAAACCTGTCTGTGCCCTTTGCTAGTGTCTTCCTATTCTAACAACAATGACAACAAAAAGATGTCGCTTGGCCAACAAGACAATCCTTTCTTATATAACTCACACCCTTTTCCACCTTTCCTAAAACCTCACTCTAGCAATGGTGTCTTCAGTTTTCTATCACTAACATTTTTTCCACCACAGATTTCTCACACATAGAACAAAGGCAACAAGA
Source organism: Mus pahari (assembly GCF_900095145.1). Classification (NCBI taxonomy): domain Eukaryota; kingdom Metazoa; phylum Chordata; class Mammalia; order Rodentia; family Muridae; genus Mus; species Mus pahari. The sequence continues at coordinate 73,444,868 of NC_034593.1, forward strand.
GCAGATATTTTCTCCTTTGTGTGCTTTTCTTTCTCCAGATAACTAGTCAACCTATTTTCACTGAGCACTTCCAGTACCATCTCTTCAGCCTATTGTCATCTCATCTCAACTTCATCCAAATCTACATATAGAAATAATCAAAATAATTAAAGAACTGAAATTCTCTCCTGAGTTATTAACTGAAATTTGAATGCTCAAACATCATCTCCACATATATAAACAAAGACCAGAGAAAAGGGGAAGAAATCCACTCAGCAGACTATATAAGACTGCAAGGAAGGAACATGGGTTATTCCTCCCCACTCTACAGGAGAATTAATCTTTCAGATGCTCCAGACGAAAAGATCCTAGGACCTGAGAAATCACCTAGACTATAAAGAATAATAAGACACCAAAAGCCATGTGTAAGTCTAAGTTCAAGGGCAGGAAAGCCAGTTTAATGAGAAAGAGAAAATACACAGGAACAAACAACTTATCTAATCACTGCTGAGCTAATGAGAAACACTCTAGGGCACAGACAGAAGCCACACTGTGGTGAACAGCCAGGGCGGCTGTTGCCCCTGGTGAAGAAGCAGTGTGAACTGAAAGCTTCACTTTAACTACTGAGCCTCCCAATATACCACCTGCTTCATGCTCTTCATGAGTTTGAATGGATGTTTGAGGCCCTTTCTCTCCTTTCCACCAGACCCAGTTCCTCAATTAGCTAGATAAAACAGATCCTATGAGTACATTCATGATTTTGTTTGTACTCATGCACATATTCACACAGACATCTATGGAAATTTATGTACATATGATCATTATATGTGAAAGGCTATATTTAATGGCTATATTTTTTCAGAAGGAAAAATGTGGTGTAGAATACACATATATGAAAGTTGGATGTATATCAGTAAGTGATATATTTTTGGTGTTAAATATTCTATTGTTTTCCAAATTATTAATGAAATATAAGCTCTCTTTAACAAAATTAAAGATAGTAACAAAGATGAATGTATTCCAACTTCAAGGGAAGCATTTGGCAACCTAAAGTCCTACAAAGGGCCTGTGATGCAGAATAAATTTTATGGACATTATAATGGTGGTTTTATGATATTGTCTCCCTTATGATCTGTTTTATACACTGCTATACATAAATCCATTCATTGAGTAAAGACTTATGAACACATACCATATGCTACCTAGACAATAAAATACAGACAGTCAACAACGTGTGGTCCCCCTCTGCAAGTAGTTTGCCCTGTAGCACCAGAAGCCTACGTTGCACATGAGTTATGACTGGACCACAAAGAAGAATATCCCCTGAGTCGGGGTAGTGTATAGGTACCTCAAAGAATTCTGAAGATGCTATGTGTGCCCTCTGTGAAAGGGGTGTGTCAACTGGTCCAGGAAATAGGGAAAAGGGAAAGGATGCTCATACTGGGCAAAACTACCTGACAGAATATGAAGAGTAGTTGAATATAATATTGTAAAACCAAGTACCCAGTGTGGCATGGCACATTGTAAAGGGCATGTGAAATTTATTCAAAGGTTGAGAGAGAGAGAGAGAGAGAGAGTCAACAAAACATTTAAACTAATGTGGGATTTAGACAAATGCATGGATTACAATAAAGCATGATTCTGGAAAGCTACTGCTATATGGAGAATAGATAGGTGGACAAGGAAAAATACAGAGAAAGGAATGGAAAGAGTCAACATATTTAAGATAAGTTAAATGAGTAGAGTAGTTCAGATTTGCTGATGACAAAATGCAGTACCCAAGATGAGGGAGAACTCTAAAGTTCTTTAGATTCTTGATATGTGCTCAACCACTTGACAGAAGAGACCAAAACCCAATCTAGGCTTAAAGTCTGTGCACTTACCTGTTTTTTATAGCCCTGCAGTTCAAGACATTTGTGTTCTACTTTTGTTTTTCAATCCCTTCTGTCATATTGATTGCCTCGGGAAATTGATTTGAACTTTAGATGCACTATGTTCTCAAGTATTGCAAAAGAGTCAATTGGATTACTTTGGGATGAATTGCATTTTCTCCCTAATTTATTACATGTTTCCATTTAATTCAAAAATTGGAGAGCTTTATGTCTCTGGCATCAATAGCAGCCTAATCTTGCAACTTGAGTTTCTCTTGTTAAAACTGAGGCAACCTTGACTCCTGGCTCACAGTTAAAACCTCAGAGAATTTTTAACTGATGTCTAAAGCACATGGATTATGGAGTCAATTCTCCAAAAATGTGATTAAAGGTTTTCATGTATTGTTAGTATTTCAAACAGCTTTCCTCCTTTACGAATCTATTTCTTACCTGAATTGATCCTCTACTCATTCCAGGCTCCTGTATATGCAACAGTAATTTAACCAATAGAATAGCACTCATCCCTAACATACTGTATAAGGAGAATTCTTTGAGTTCCTGAGAGATTGAAAGAAAGGTCTTTTGGAAATCTTGTACATCTAATAAATTTGCTACTTGTCTAGTAAAGAATTCAAGGAGATAAGTTCAAGAGGAACCTGCACTATAGGTGAGGAATCTGGAGGAAATTAGTGCCACATTATTGTGAAATAGAAGAAGCACTCTATATAGGGCACACTCAGGCAGAGCAAGAAGGAATTGTGTGGGAAATGGCACTGTAGCAAATATCCAGGGATTAAAACAAAAAAATCTTCATTTGGAACTTTCAAGAACTCCCCAAACTAATCCGACCACTTTGTAGCTGCTAATTTTTTAAAGTGGTAAATACAGCCATGACTCATGGAGGTCAGTTTTGTTCAGCCCTGGGCTGTTTGCCTAGAAGCCCAAATGTTAAGCTCTTTATGCCAGGAATCTTTAATTGCATCAAATTCTGGAAAGTGGTTTCTGCAACTCTGTTCTCTGGATCTTGTAAAAACCATTATCTTTGACTATAAGCCAAAAGTCTCATAATTACATTATTTTTCAAAATTAGTTTTAAATTTATAGATATTAGCAACAAACATTTTAAATCTTATATATTAAACCGAATAAGTACAATACTAAGAAATAGCAATACATGGCATTTTTTATTAACTATATCATAGAATATTATGTGCACAAGTATGAGTTACAAGTGGCATCTGGACATATGTTCTTCACTTTGGCTTTTGTAATTATAGCAAAACTTATTGCCTGAAATGGAATAATGTTATGAATATTTTCAAGCTCGTATAATTAAGCATTTTGAATTAATTTTTAGAAGAGTGAATAAGAATCTTCTGATTTCCACAGAGTTCTGCTGAAGTTCCAAAGCTGAGAACAACAGAAAACAATTACCTCCACATTACATGAATCAAGCTCTTTTCATCCATGCATAGCATGTTAAGGACAATTTAACTACTATACCCAGTAACCTTCACACACCAAAAACCAGTGTTCAATGAAGAGGCAAATGGGATTTCAGGCATGTCCAAGGGTGGTGGGTGTTTTGGCTCCCATTTCTGCCACTAGAGGCAGTTGTTCTATCTACCAATGAATAGAAAGAAATTATCCCAGAGAATCACATTTAGAACTCAGGGTGCTGAAAGGTAGGCTCTCTATTTATGTCTACTGCTTATTGAGCTTCAAGGGGGCATGGCATACGATTTCTGACGAATCTGTCTTGGCCTAAGGCATTTGGAAACACCTAAGACCCCAGAGCATGACAGCAGAAGACAAGGATTTCTATAGAATTCCACACTTGGAACATCAAGGAGAGCTGGTTGTTCTGCCTTGCAGCTATATTAGTGTATGTAAGTTTACCACACGATCATTCCAGAAAGATACCATAAATGAACTGTTCTAATGAATGACCTCCAGCAAGAGGAGGAATGAATCTAAGGAAAGAACTGGTGGAGGTAGAAGCTGAGACGGATTGCCTACAGATCAGACAGAATGTGACTGTATTACTGTGAAGGTTTCTATGGACACAGCTGTAGGACCTCAAACACGGCATAATAGAAAACCAATGTTAAGCTAGTTTCAACTCATTTATTTCTTCTTTCCCATATCAAGTGCTATAACTGTGTAAATAATGCCAGAGGCAAACAAATGAAAACTCTTTAAGTACTAAGAGGAAGGTGAAGTGAAGTGAAACTCCAAATTTAGAAGAAGAATACAATAAGCCTGCCTTATGTCATTATCATTCAAAAGAATATAACTCATATTTACTGTTCACTGATACTCAACGTGGCAACAGAAAGTGTCTCAAACAGACTCTTCCCGCTCATAAAGCCCATTGGTGTCACAACAATATCGGGCAAGCAGTACTGAGCAGTCACACCCGAATAAGGGGATTAGTGAGTAGCCTGGTCCATAATAATCAGTAAAGCACATTCCCCTCCCTTCCTCCCTCTTTCTTTCCTTCTTTCGCTCCCTCTCCTTCCCTGCCTTTATGCCTCCCTCCCTTCCTCTCTCCTTCCCTTCCTCCCTTCCTCCCTCCAAGACAGACTCAGGTAAGTAAATGTAGCAGAAAAGAAAGACAACCATAAGAAACAACTTGTTCTAAGGTCCCTTCTTGTTCTTGGTAAGACTGAGATTCCCCCAACCAATTAAGGACATTATATTGTCAGGGTCACGGAGAAGGCATATTTGGTCCCCCCCCCCCAAAAAAAAAGTCCCGACTTGGAAAGTGTCTTGACTCCTTGGGCCTGGAACTTCCTTCCTCTGAGTACTGAGCATGCAGACTCAGAAAATTTCTTCTGCCCCCAGGGAATCATGACAAGAACAGCAGCTTAAGACAAAGCCAAATAATATGAGTGGTTACAAAAGGCCAGTGTATTTGGGGCCATGGGCTAAAATGACCTGAATGAAAACCTTAAACACAGTGATTGCCTAATAAAACTAAAAGCTGACTGGAAATGAAGTCATAATCAAGACTGACATAATCAAGAAACAACTAAGATGCAACTGAGAATTGCCATCACATCAAGAACAGGGGAAGTCACAGCTCAAAGTGACAACTGGTTCATGCTAATGATGCACAGGTTGGAATTATTCAATATGAATTTTAAAGCAGCTGTCATAAAATAATGCTTCTGTGGTCTTAGAAACGCTCTTCAGAGAAACTGAAAGAACTAATTATCCAAGCAAACAAACAGATGTTGCTAAAAAGAAAAGAATTATAGAACTGAAGGGAAGTCAAGTAAAAACCTGGCAAGTGGATTCAAGGAGAACAGAAATGGCAGAGGATGCCATCAGTGAGCTCAATGGCTTCCTATGTCAATTGATAGAATTTACCCCATACCAAGAGCAGATGGAAATATCTACTGAATGAAAATTTGAGCCCTTTCAAGGATCTGTGCACAGTAAAAACCACGAAACCAACATTTTACTAGTGGAAAATAAGCTTGAAAGTATTTCTAAGAAGTGCAAGCTAAAAACCTTTCCTATAGACTCTTAAAAACTGGCTAAAGGAAAGCATTCAAAGGAAGTCTTAAAGAATCAAGAATGGGCAGTAAGCCCAAGTTTGGTCACTAGTCACAGAAAAGCCATCATTCAGAGAAGAGCAGCACAAATCATGGTAAAGGCATTTGACTTTTACCCTTCCAGGCTTTTCCCTCCATGCTTGACTCTAGATGAGTAACAAAGAAGTAGATGGATGGCTAGACAAGACAGACAGTCAGATATGGATGGATACATACATACATATATACATACATACATGGAAATGGTGCTATGATAGAATGATATTATCACATGCTACATATGCTGTAATGGATTGGAACCAAAATGCAAAGCTGAAGATGAGGCAGGAGAAAAGGATACAGCATAAAAAAGAAAAAAAAAAAAACCTTCAAGGCTAGCAGTAAACAGTTTGGCAGAAGTTTATGCAGATATCAATAAGATCTTGGACATTTTGAAAATATGGATATTAACATGGAGAGGTTTTCATTCACAGAGAAGAATATGTATAGTTAACCAACTGATTAGAAGCAAATCTTGGATAAAAAAAAAAAAACAGGGCTGGGGAGAGGGTCTTCCAGATGACCTGAGTTCAATTCCCAGCTCACATCTGTCTGTAACTCCAGGTCTAGGGGATCTGACACCCTCACACTGACATGCATGCAGAAAACGCACAGAAAAATAAAAATAAATAAACCAAAAAAATGTTAAGAAAAAAAACAAGCAAATCACCATAAGTATCTTTATGTTCAAAAATAAAAAATAATAGGACACCCCCAACAACAGTCTCATGTAGACCCTGAAGGAAGATTCCAGAAGTTTTTTGTTAATATATGAAGTAACAGTTCTATGGATATCACTGTCTTGAAGATCTTCAGTGAACATGGATGGTGATATCCAAAATGTGGATATGAGAGATGGTGAAATAGATTACCTTGACCCAATAGAGGCATTAGATAGTATACAAGTTCATAGATTAATTTTTAAGAAACAGGTAAAATAAAAGCATTTAAGATTTAAGACAAAAAGCTTCTATGGTATGTAGAAGAATACATTTGCATAGCTGTGCAATGTGCATTCTTTAATAATATTAAACTAGATATTATTATAGGTTAAAAAGTTAAGTTCAAAAGGTACAAAAGTTACCAGATGCTATGATTAATTTATTATTAAAATGAGTAAATATCTTTAAAAGTTTGTCATGCTGTAAGTACCCAGAATTTATAGTCTAGAGTCATGTAGAGCAAGCCGCTGGCCTTTGTAACTCTCCTCCCTCACCCAATGATGTAGTCAAAACAACTTCCATTTCTGTACATTTATGAGAAGTACTGTATATGGGCGTTATATTGTTTTCCTTTATGCAACTTTGTTGTACGTTTTCAAAATTTAGGCATATGCAATTGTGTCATGATTTTATGCACAATATAGTCAGTAAAGCAACACTCTAAAAAGAGTAGGCCATACCACAACACATAGGTGTGTAATAATCTGAGAAACCTAGGATTACATATATAGGTGTCAGAACACATTCCCATGTTTAAGCAATAGGTGAGGAGGATAAAGAGGGTGATGGTGGTTTTGGTGATGATGATAAATAAACAAACCAGAGTAGGAAGTTACTTACACAATTTCATAGGCCAAGTTTATAAATTTCCTATGTGCTATCCAAATTATATTGTTGTGTAGCTTATAGATCTTGGGAAACTGTCAAATATATTTTAAAAGATGGCTTTCTACTTTCAGAATGTTTCTTGAACTCAGCATTCCTGTGGCCATAATTTAAGTCCAAGACAAGATTTCCATCAGAATCAATTCATTTTTATACAGTATTTGAGGATCATAATTGTATCTATGTACTGCTACATCTATGAACTCCTTGTTAACACAACAGCAAATGAAGACACACTATTGTGTTTAGGCTCATGGGGTACATGTCAAAGTCACCGATGCCATCAGGAAGGTCTAGCTCAAGATGAAAATATCCTGGATTACTTTAAAATAAATAACACAAAAAAAGCACTTTGAAGTAAGGATTCAGTTCAGAGTTTAAACTAAAATGTATGTTTATACTTATTTTTAGCAATGCTGGGGTTGGAGGCCAGCACCTCATGCATGCTAGACAAGTGTTCTACAACTAAACCAACCCTCAGGCTGGAAATATAATATCTGTCTAAATATCTACTCATCCATCCATCCAGCTGTCTATCTACAAGAGTATTAAGGATGAGCTTATCACCTCATTTTTTTTATATACTTTAAGTATAAAGGGTGTACACTGACTTACAGTTTGGAGTGAGGAATGTAAGCAATTATATGTCAACACTTATAAAACCTTAGAACAAGTGAAATGCTAAACTGAAATGGTGACAATATTTCCTAGGTGTGTCAGAAAAGTGGTGTTGTGTAGCTGTTTTCTCTACACTGAAATAGTGCCTCTTGGAGAAAGGAGAGAGGTTCATGAAAATCTGAAATTAAAGGAAACATAAAAGGTCCAGGAAGTACATAAAGCATACAAGATTCAGGAAGTTCCTGAAAGTTAAAATTTCATTAAGACCCTTCTCTAGGACTATGTAGCTAGTAACAATTGCAGCAAAGAGGAAATTCCATTTAGTCCAGCTACCTGGAAGTTGTGTGGTTGCCTCTAAAATGCAGGTTTTTAAAGTCCCAGTTTATGTTGAGTTGGGCCTCTTTGTAACATAACTGCCTTACCCATGTCATCTACATTTATATAAGTAAAACCAATAAATTCATTCTATTTGGGTACAATGATTTCTTTGGTTTAATGGTTTTCATCATAGTTCCCAGGAAGAGTCACAACAGATTGTGATAGAGATAACCACTATTGCTAACATGGGAAAGAGTTCTGAGATCAGAGAATTACAGCTCTGCAAACAGAAGCCCAAACAGAAACTTTCCAGGAACAAGTGAAGAAGGAAGGAGAATTCAGCTATCATTGATGACTTCTTGAAGCTCAGCATGAACAAATATGGGAAAGAGAGAATTGTGGAGAGGCCAGACAAACCTTTTCATTACCTCTCAAACTTACATGAGTTTTATGTGTAGCAATCCATCCAAGTTCTCCCAGTGAATTAGGGTTATTAAGATTTCCAATGAAAGGAGGAAGAAGGGACCATTCTGACATTTACCAGGTTTTCCAAACAAACTACAAAGACAAAGAGAGAAAGGAGGAGTCAGTTCTGAGACTGTGGTAACAGTCTCTCACAACGCCAATAGATAGGGACAGTCTTGTGAGAAGAGTCTAGATTGTGATTATATTTTGAAGTTTCTGCCAACAGAAGTCATGCAGAGAAGTCGGAGAGAGTACAGAATAGGGCATAAGAAGAAATCTTTCAATATGAAGATGTTTTGCCTTAGCAGTCAGAAGAATGAACAACCATGAACTGAGGAGGTGATAGAATGTGCTGGAATCTTAGCTCAGTGTGAGTATGGGAGATCCAGATGCCTATTAATATAGAACCATTAGGTACTAATTCTGGAGTTCAGGAGTGAGTGTGGAGCTACAGACATATTTATGATTCATTAACACAAAATTCAGGCTTAGAACTTTGAGACAGAATAACATCATATGTTAACCTGACTATAAGAAGGAAGAAAGATAACTATATGCTTTCAACTTTAAAGAGTGTCACAGAAAGGTGCAAATGATCGTACTTCTAATGGCAAGTTATTTGACACAACTAAAAGACTTCAACTTAGATTCTCTAGTTGGGAAATACATTTGGGTACAGGACTAAGAATGATTAGGAATTCTTCTAGAAAGTAGGAGGATTGCTGAGCAACACATTGGGTCATATGTGGAAGCAGAGACCTTCTATGAAATTGGATGATGTGATTCATAGTAATCGACTCTAGCTAGTTCAGTGGTTCTATATAAACCCAATGACAAGGAGTCTCTATAACCAATATTTACCCTTTAAACCAAAAATAATCAGCATAATCATTTGCAAATGGACTGTAGTCCAAAAGATTGAACTCAATGAGGAAGATGATGAACAAGATACAAACATAATCAATATTAAAAGAGCCTAGGGAGAATTAGTCACATGAAATGACCAAAATGGAAGCAGTGTAGCAAACTTAAGCAACTAACTACATACTACATGCACACATACTTCTGAGAATGGGGTTTAAGGCAAAAAATAGAGAGTAAGAAAGGGGGGGGGAACCATGAAGGGAATGAAAGAGAGAGGGAGAAGAAGAGAGGGAAAAAGATAGAGGAAGGAAAACTCATCTAGAAAAGAGAGTAACTCAGAAAATAAAATAAGGATACCAAGCATACCAAGACAAGATTACAAAATAAAATGGAACTAAATTGCCAAGATAAAAGGATAAATTGATAGCCACATAGTACATCTAGCAGATATTGAGTATCAAGGACCAGAAATAATTCAATTGGAAGTTATGCTAATGCTGCTACAACGAGTTACTCAGATGCACAAGAGTCTTAGCTCTCCATGACACCTAGTGAGTTCAGGCAAAAATGATCATTGCTAAACCTAATCTCTTCTTGAATGGGACTGGTGTTCTTCTATAAGGGGTGTTGGTAAGCATTTTTACCCATACAATTTTGTGACATTGGTACATAGCTAGTGGACCCCTTCTCAGAACCGAACAATGCATCTGGTAGCCAATGTCAGACATGACCGTTTTGGGGTATGCAAATGATAAATCTCTGAAATTTGTGAGTCACCTCGTTGATGGTTCCTTTAGAAAAGCCTTAAGTAACTTTCATACTCAGAAAGAAGCAGGGGTGGAATCCTTGAAGTTGAGATTCTTACAAGACAAAGCAAGAGAAAGGAAGAGCTGAAATCAGGGACAAACTGAGCCCAAAAAATCAGAAGATGAAACTGCATTTAGTGAAACATTGACAAAGATAACACCTACAAAGAAATGTGTGATTATACTTTAAACACAAAGACTACTCCAGGCAAAGGGAGGAGGGGAGAAAACTCCTTTGTAAAGACTCTATTTTTTTTTTCTTTTGATGCTGCTTTCAAATTTTCTAGCTTTGGATTAATAGTTTTACGTTTTAACTATTAATTTTAAAAACATGTGTTGGGAGCTCATTTGATTTTATGCCTCCTCTCTTGTTTATTCTGTTTCTCTTTGGTGCCATACCGCCACTGGCTGTCGACACTAACAAGCAATAAAATAGAGACAGAGATCTGAGAGCACATTGAGAAATCTAGGACAACTCCCTCGTAAAATGAGTGGAATTTTATTGTGAATAAATGAAAGTTGAATGTGCTGGGGGATAATGTATCAGTTTTATGATTTATTTTGCTCCTTCAATTTTTCTTTTATTGAAAATAATTTTTTTTCACAAATACAATCTCCCCTCTCTCAATTCCTCCCAATTCCTCCCAACCTTCCCTCTTAAGAGTTCTATAGTCTCCACTGTGGTGAGCGCAGGGCTCTGTTAGATCTGGCTGTCTCTTTGGGGCAGGAAACAAAGCTGGAACCCATCATGCTGTTGCTATAAGGAGCACATTCCAGGTTGAGACTTGGGATCCCAAGAATACATTCTCTTCCCTTGCTCTTCTGCAAGGTGCTTGCCAACTCTTTCCTGCTGTCTTCTGAGTATGAGCTGAGGAAAGATCGAGTTGATGAGAAAACATTTCCTGAGTTGGGGAGTAATGTTATCAGTAGTCACAGCACCTGTACTATAAAGGATAGAATATGAATTATAGGAGGGGCTTCATGAACCTAAAAGAACAAAGACAGCTGCACTATGAGCCAGCTTGTCAGAAAGATATGAGGGAAAGAGAAATTTGGAGAGGGGTGGTGGTGGGGCAAGATCCCTCCCAGCTAAGTTTATTGTTTGTACTTACAAAGGCAGGCAGATTCCTGAGATCAAGGTCAGCCTGGGACAGAGCAAGTTTAGGCCTAGGCTCAGACATTGTGAGAATGGTAACTTCAGAACAGAATCCCACCCAGCTAAACTTATTCTCTGTGCTTCCAAAGGCAGACAGATCTCTGAATTCAGTTGCATTTTTTTTTTAAATAAACTGTGCTTGAAGACTTTTTCTAAGATCTCCAGAGAAAGCTGTCTCGAGTAGAACACGCGCTGTTAGCCTGTACCTATGATTTGACTTCCAGTCATTTCTTTCGCTGCTCTCCAACACCCCTTCCTCAGAATCCCTTTCCAAGCCAAGGCTAGACCCTTAGCACCATAATTTAATTCTGGCCCATTCATAGACCATTATCTATAAAGAAAATGATTCTGCTTGGCCATCCTCACTTTCTGAATGGCTGGTGCCCTGAGGCTCTATTTTCCCTCGCTGAGTTACAAACCAAGAAGTGGAAAGTAATATTGTCAGAGCAGAGGCTGTTGGGGCTGATGAGAGGCAGTACAACAGGTTGTGTTCTGAGAAACCATGCCATTCAGGCTTGTAATGTTCTCATTTGGACCAAATTATACATCAACCAAATCATATAGCTTTGGCCTCCTTGTCACAGAGATAAAATAGGTGACATATTACTCATAGACTCTGTCCTCAGCTTTTGTTCTTCAGCCTCTGGCACAGGGAACCATGCACAAACAGCGTTGTACAAGGATACCAAAAGTTTTGCATAAATTTGCATCTATCAGGCTGGAGAGATGGCTCAGCAGTTAAGAGCACCGACTGCTGTTCCGAAGGTCCTGAGTTCAAATCCCAGCAACCACATGGTGGCTCACAACCATCTGTAATGAGATCTGACGCCCTCTTCTGGTGCATCTGAAAACAGCTATAGTGTATTTGCATA
>NC_034593.1:73459525-73463989 GCF_900095145.1 Mus pahari
TTTCTGTCTCACAGCCTTATTTTTTGAGATGAGATGCTCACTGAACCTAGAGGATCTCAGTGATTCAGCTAGACTGGCCAGTCGGAGAGTTCCAGGAACCTTCCTATGTCTTTTGCCCTAGTGTTGGGATTACAGGTTGTGGTGGTTTGAAGATGCTTGGCCCAGGGAGGGGCGCTATTAGGAGGTGTGGCCTTGTTGGATTTGGTGTGGCCTTGATGGAATAGGTGTGTCACTATGGGGGTGGACAATGAGACCCCCCTCCTAACCACATGGGAGCCAGTCTTCCGTCTGCCCTCCGATGAAGATGTAGAAATCTCATCCTCTCCTGCATCATGCCTATCTGGAGGCAGCTACACTTGATAAGCTACACTTGACTGAACCTCTGAACCTGTAAGCCAGCCCCAATTAAATGTTGTCTTTGTAAGAGTTGCCTTGGTCATGGTGTCTGTTCACAGCAGTAAATCCCTAACGAAGACATGGGTGCTCACAGTTAGTCACACCTGGCTTTTTGTGTGGATGCTGGAGATCCTAAATCAGTCCTCATGAATGTACACGGAGCCCTTTGCCAGCTGACCCAGCCCCAATCTTCACATTCTTTGAAAAAATATTATTATTAATTCTTTAAGAATTTCGTATACTGTACTTTGATTTCATTTGTACCCATTCCTCCCCATAACTTTTCCCAGATCCCCCCCATCACCTCCTTAGCACGCCCCCTCCCCAACTTTGTGGCTTTCATTTTAGAATAACCTATCAACTCCAATGTGTGCTGTCCTACTACTCCTGGGTCTGGGTTCTGTCAACTGTCCATGTCTCCTCAGTTAGTGGAGGCTCAAGACCACCTCACCTCCCCCATACACACACACACACACACACATACTCCATGCTACAACAATGACTGGCGGGATTTTGCCCAGGCAAGCACAGCTGCTGTGAGTTCATACGGGTAATGCTTCTGTCCTGTTTTCTAGAAGACATTCACACCGGTCCTTCCTGGATCCTGGCTGCTCTTCATCTTCACATTCTTTAAAGAATATATCAATGAGCAAAATAGTCACTTAATGGCAATCACTCAGAGTAACTCCAATAAGTAATTACAAAAGAACTGTTCCTCAAAAGAAAAGAAATAAGCATTACCTCTTTACACTATACAACCAAACCTGGGCTCTAAGGCTCACAGCCACTTGGTCCATTTCATTTAGTATTTCCCAGTGTCCTCTGGATTAGTGGTGGTGGTGGCAGTGGTGAGAGTGGGCTGTCCTGAAAGTTGTTCTGTAGACCATGCTGGCCTGGAACTCACAAAGATCCACCTGCCTTTGCCTCCAGAGTGCTAAGATTAAAAGCCTATGCCACCTTCACTAGGCACCTCTTAACATTCTATCATCTTGATGTCTCTTTCCCACCTAGGTGGCTGCTGCACTGCCCTCTGCTGGCAAGTCTGTGCACTGCACATCGTAGCTGAACCCAATCCTCAATAAGAGTCAAAGTTCCCTAGGCCTGATTCCATCATTGCTCACCTAATCAGAAATGTCACCCTCTTGAGGATACCTTAGAAATTTAAGATTGCACTGCCGATCATTGACATCAGTTTACTGTAGAAATGGACTCTCCTCGATTCCTTGATGTGACTGGTTCTTGTTTTCATTCTTTTGATCTTCCTGAATCCCCAAAAACGATGATGATGAGTATGTCCATGGAGAAATGGCTCCATAAAGAAGAGTACTATTTGAAGAAGACCAAGTTTTGATTCCACACACCAACGTGGTCTCTAACTACCATCTGCAACTTCAGTTGCAAGCCACCTTGTATGGTCTTCTCGCTTTTGCAGGTACCAGACACAGTTGTGGTACATATACATCATTCAGGCAAAATACTCACAAACATAAGGTAAAATAAAGTACGTAACCATTCTTTAAATAATTAAAAAGTAAATGAGAATGGACTCCAGAAGTCAATCGATCCAAGTGTCATTCTAACTCAAGTGGAAAATCCTGCTGCCTTGGGTCAGACCATCCATGCATTTCAAGGTAAGGATAACGAAACATCAGGGCTCTCCAATGCTGCCCACTGATGCACTGTGCTGCTTCAATGGAAAGTGAGTAAAAGGAGCAGTCCTCCAAATTCCAAGGTTAGACCTTAGACTCTACCCTTCTGCAGCTAAGAACCACTCAAACAACCAATTCCAACAGCAGTCCAGATGTTACTGTCTTTCCATGATTGCTGGAGCGAATTATTTTAGTCAAAAATGTCCTCTATAATAAACTAGACTCTCTTTCGAGTATATTAATAAGAAATATAGAGCAGTTGTCCCTCGGGTTGCCCCGCTCCCAAATTTTATTTGTATGATCCAAAACAATGTCTTCCAGATAGGGCAGGATCACTGCACTCACGGAGCCACAGCAGATGTAGCTGCCTTACCCAAGACCTGTAGGGGATCAATCCAGTCAACATGCTATCAGGGCAGTAGAAGGGATCCATGACTTCTTTTCCCTCTCTGGGGAGCTGTGGATAGTTCACGGTTCCTGGGGAAGGGAGTCAGGTTTCTTTGATGGTGTGGTCATGCTCTAGGAGATGGCACTACATCCAGGAGTGTGTGTAGGTGGACAGCACAAAGTGGAATTGATACATTATCTGAAAAAAAGGAGAAAAGAAAATGTTGAGGGGGTGAGGGAGGTGAAGGTGCTTTAGGAGGAGTTTGGGTGAGGAGAGCAGGAGGTGAAGATGATCAAATCGCATTGTGCAAAATCCCCAATGAATTCATAAACTATGAGATCTGTAAAAGTTTATGTTTTTTTAATTTCCTGGCAAAGCAGATGTTCTCTTGACATGGTATTTGTTCTCTGTTTTTCTGTCATCAAAGAGAGATGAGCCTGAGTGTATGTAGCCACAGAGAACCTAGCAGCTCTCAAATTAGATATAAATGCTGCCAAATGTCTGCCTTACCAAAGTCTCTGGCCAGGAAAACCCGATGGGAAGAGAAATGTAGAAAGTCACTGCACCTGCCGCCTCTGTGTCACAGTTACCCTGATAAATAAAAGCATGGAATTACAAGCTTCGGGCTCAGATTCCCTTATTTCGCAAGTGAGTCAAACAGTCTAAGCCAAAGGTCTACTCTATAGCATCCTTGGTAAGACAGTGCTGCCTCCTCCTCTCCCATTTTGCCTGAACACTCATACTGTAGGCTCGAGGGACTCCTAATCAAATTGTGGGACCTTTAGCATTTTAAAGAATGTAAACGCAGTATCCGCTTATTTTTAGTCTTTAAAATCTCCCCTCCTCACTTAGATGGACTTCAGTCTGTTTCTCAACACTAATCCTCAATTCTACTTTCCCAGCAATTTTTAGGGGGTGGGAGGGTTACAGGTTGTTGCTTCTTTATTAAGAATCCGCTAGAAGTCACAGCAAGGGTTAGCGTGAGACCCTCTGCTGATAGGGACAGGATGAGTCACTGGACCTACCAGCTGCTTCTACTGTCATATGCATAAACATTTCTTAGCATCCAAATAGCTTCTAATGCTTTTGTGATGGTCTATGAATGAGTCAGGGCTTGTCATTTTCTTGCCTAAATTGCTGTCTTGACATAGCTGTATATGACTGCATAAGCCAACAAAAACCAAGTTAATACCAAGGGTTCGCAAAAAGCAGAAATCCAGGTTTCTCTCGCCTGGTAGCTCAGCGCCTCAGAGTAGGGTGGTCGGCTTGGCTGCCTTGCCTGTTCGTGTTTAGCACTGAATGTTCCTCGCTCTGATTCACCCCTGAGTACTGCCAGCAGACCACAACACAAAAGAACCAAGCTGTGGTCTTATCGACTTAATACGATCTGAGGAAACAACCACTTAGTTGTGTTTTATAGGTTCTCTGACTCAGTGATGACCAAGAAATAACCTAGACTTGATAGCCAATTATCTACACGTGCTTTACCTCCAACATCAAACCCACAGTGTCCAATATATATAAAAAGTATTGGTAGGCCTGTTCAAAATAGCTTGTTCTTGCTCAAAAAGGAAATCTCAAAAGCTAAAGTGATAGGTCCTTAATTCTGAAATTGCCTTCACTTAGAATCTGCAAGACTACTGGGTTATAGATGTTGGTTTGGATCCTATTTCAGTTATTTTTCTTTCTTTTTTTAAAATTTTTTTATTAGATATTTTCTTCATTTACATTTCAAATGCTATCCCGAAAGTTCCCTATACCCTCCCCGCCCTGCTCCCCAACCCACCCACTCCCACTTCTTGGTCCTGGCATTCCCCTGTACTGGTGCATATAAAGTGTGCAAGACCAAGGGCCCTCTTCCCAATGATGGCTGATTAGGCCATCTTTTGCTACATATGCAGCTAGAGACATGAGCTCTGGGGGTACTGGTTAGTTCATATTGTAGTTCCACTTATAGGGTTGCAGACCCCTTCAGCTCCTTGGGTACTTTCTCTAGCTCCTCCATTGGGGGCCCTGTGTTCCATCCAATAG
>NC_034593.1:73464889-73481117 GCF_900095145.1 Mus pahari
ACACACAGACACACACACAGACACACACACAGACACACACCACCACCACCACCACCACCACACCTGGCTTTTTTAAAAAAATGAATTATTACTCAGTGAAAGTAAGTTGCTTAGAAGAGATTTTGTTAAATTATGAAATATTTCAAGCATACAAAAATAATCGGCACCTCTAAATATAAGGAGCATTCCTAAGTATTACATTAATGATGGTAAGATTTAAGGACACTAAACTGCAATAGTTGTTTCAAGTCTTTTCAAACGATGTAAAATACTTAAGCCACGGTTACAGCAGCCCAGGCTCTGAAGTTCACTTTTCTCTCTGTAGGAAGAGTGCCTCTCTGAGAAAGTTCTGCTTCCCCGTGTACTTTACCTGTTTGTTTCATACACATTTACTCTTCATAATAATACCTGTGTGTTCTGGTGCCACTTACAACTTGGCCTCCCCACTACTATACCCATGGCAAAAATAGCATGGTTAGTCCAAGTGGGATTCATGACCTAACCCTCTAAGTTTTAAAAGCAGATGCCTCATTTCATATTTGAAAGCAGTGCGCAGCTTCTTTTATCTCAGTATTTCAGCCTGCATTTATATAAAGTACAATTTACACAGTCCATATTTAATGAACATGTCGTATATATCTTCTTCATCAATGAAACCACTACGCTCATCATCACATTCATATTATGTCTTTCCCAAATCAGAATATGGGTTCAGCTAAAGAGTTTCTGTTCATCCTTCATCATTGCTTTTCTGTTAAAATCTCAATTTCTGTTATGTCAGTGTCACCACATACGTTCCCCAAGCTCTGCAAGTTTGCCTGGTTAACATTACAAATAGAAACACAAGAAATAACCCATAATAAAAGAGCAAAGAGGCAGTTTGCCCGAATTAATTTAGCATGATTTTTGTCTAATTTAGTACGAATTTATGTTTCTGATAAGCCGCTCCTATACCTTTTTAGAGAAGCTATAATAACAGCTCTAGAGATCCTTCATGCACCAAACCACAGCAAAAATTAGTTCACACTATAAATATGTACTACATAACTGAGACCTTCAGAATTTGATATATGGTCCAAGATCAAAAGTCACATCCCTCCCCAAATTGAATGAATCCAAATCTGGTTTTTCTTCCTAAAGCTTTTCTGAAGTCATCTGGCTCGTGTGTGCATGAGTCTTGCCTTCATCCATGTTAAATCAAAGTGCCCTTTACAAAAGCAGAGATGAAGCCTTGTATTTATCAGTGGCCAATGATGCAGGATGCCTAAGAGGTTAGCAAATAGCAGTGTTACCATAAACAAAACAAGACAAATCTGGTTTTGAGGCAGATGGCTCAATGTTCTTTCTCCTCAAAATACTTCACCAGTCACTGTTAATATAGATTTGATGATGACAGGATTATCTGTCTATGGAGAAATAATCATGCTAATGTTCCATTTGCTGTTGTAAGAAGAACCAAACACCGGGGTGTTGCTAACCAGCTAAATTCAGTATTTCACACTGAAAGGTAGTGTGCTCCTAAGAACACGTTGCTAGTTAGTACATTTTCTGTGCATCAGTTTCCTCTTATTTAGTGATAATTTACCATAGATAAGCCTAATGCACAGTTGTTTTTATGAAATGTGAGCTATTACTGTCTTCATACCAAAATTGCTCTTACTCAAAAACATCCTGTTAGGAAAAGTATCATCTCAGGGCCCCCAAGACCAAGTTCTCAAACCAAGTTCTTCACACAAAGGACATTTACTTGTCCCAGAATGACAGAGGCAGAGAAAAAGAGATAAAGACAGGAAAGAGGATGAGGAAGAAGGAGAAGGGAGAAAGGGAGAGGAGGTAGGGTTACTGCCCCAGAGGGAAACTGGACAAAGGATTGCCTCTAGATAGAGAGGAAAGAGACATGACACATGGTGGTTTATAAAGGTTAAGTGTGTTGGATGAGGTGCTTAATTATAATTGGTTGTGTTAATTAGGTGAACCAAAAGTGGCATTTAATTGCTGGACTTCAATACTTTGATAGCTGGATCTTGGTAGTCAGCCTCATGAGGAGGAAGTGGACAAATAAGGGTATAGACCCTGGTGGCTAGTTTTAGGAATGCAATCTAGCGGTACTTAGCAAGGAAGATCCTCGCCACATATGCTCAAGCTGGTCAGAGCCCCTTCACACTCACTATCTCTCTAATAAGAGTTTTCTTGTAATTGTTAAGCTCCTCCTCAGCTTCCACCTGCCCCATCAACTATCTCCTTTTATCTCCCTTGAATTGTTGACTGTACATTTTTTTCTCTTTACCTGAGATTGTATAGAGGATCCATACATTTGTTGATCCATTGTTTCTTTTATATTTCATAGTGCTTCCTCCCTGTGCAATATAAGAGGAGCGATATATGGATTGTTTCCCTCCCTTCCATTCCTTCATCACCCCATCTTACGCTTTCAGGTAGGAACTTCCCCACCCCCAACACACCAACACAGGCATGTCTATAGTGTCTGCTTACCAACACATGCCATTCCCTCACACTGATCGCCTTTGGAAGAGAGCGCTGGCTGTTCTTTGGGAGATTTCATGAGATAAAGTCCTCTCATTTAACCCTTAAAACAACTATGGAGTCATAATTCCTCACCCATTCAACTGAAATTTAAAAAAAAAAGAAATGTTAGTGATGAGCTGGAGAGATGGCTCAATGGCTACGA
Source organism: Mus pahari (assembly GCF_900095145.1). Taxonomy (NCBI): domain Eukaryota; kingdom Metazoa; phylum Chordata; class Mammalia; order Rodentia; family Muridae; genus Mus; species Mus pahari. The sequence goes on from NC_034593.1 coordinate 73,467,579, forward strand.
TCATTTGATGCTCTTGCAAGGGACTCACATGGTAAGAAGTTCACGACTGCCTGTAACTCCAGCTCCAGCAGGATTCAATGCCTCTGGCCTCTGAGAGCATCTACATTCACATGCATATAACCCACACACAAACATACACATACACATCACTGTGAACATATAACTTTAAAAAACAAGAAAAGTAATGAGTGATTTAATCAAAGCCACATCTTTGTACAGAGAGCCATAACTGAAAATAGGAGCTACAGCAAATTGTGTCATAAAGGCATTGGAACCTTGAATTCAGTATTATTCCTGATTTGGGATCCTTCAATGACCTTACTGATGATGCCTCTTTAATAGTCTCCCATGACACAGGCTATTATCAACTTTATTGTTTTTATGATTTGCATTGTATATTTTATTGTGCATTAAGTACTAGAGGATTTTCTTTCATGACCCATCCCAGTCTCAGCTTTTCCAACCATGAATACCCTACTTTCTTTCACTTCAGCTATGCACCAATCTCCCTAAAATTCTCTTACCTTTGAGCTCTAGGCAGAAACTCACATTTCAGAGTTCAGTTATTTTGTAAAGTGTGCCTGAAAGATCTGTAGAACCTAACTTCAATTTCCTTGAAGTCAGTTTAGAAGAAATATTGCCATTCTAATATCTCTTTGTGTTTTCAAATGTTAATTAAAAATGTTTTGTGGGTGATTAGTCATTCAACTAAAAAAACTCAAACATATACAATCAGCAAAGGGACACAGGTCTCCTGATGCTCAGGAATGACCTTGGACTCTCAGAACCTCTGTGCTAACAGGCTTGCAGACGTTCCATGTGAATGTCAACATGAAAACCATTTTCTCATTACAGAAAAGAAGACAAAACTGGTCACCCAATTATCACCTCCATGGACTTTTGAGAATTCAGGAGAATAGAAAAGAATGGAACTCTTCTTACAGAAAGAGGGATTTCTAAGAAAGTGTTAGGGCTTCTCTGGAAGCGAAGTGGGGACAAGGACTTGACTGAAGGTCTTTCATGTAGAGAATGTATGAGGCTATGGAGCTGAGAGAGGGGACGGAGTGAGATACGAAGCTGCAATGGCAAAGGGCTGGTTGCCTCGGGAAATGTGCAGACCCTTAACTCTCATTGGTCAAGATAGTACAAGCTGGTATCATAGTTAGCTGAGCATCTCTGAAAGGATTCCAGGACAAGGTATTAAACAGTCATGTGGAGAATAGCAAGCGAGGCGAGAGAATATAGAAGAAAGAATATACATCCAAGAGAGGAACTGGAGTACAGCACAGAGAAAATTTAGAAGCTGAACAGGGAAAGCGGTAAACAGAGGGGTTTTGGTTTGGTTTAGTTTGGTTGTGCTGTATTCTACGGGAAGGACTTGGGAGTCATTTGCCTAGCAGGGAATTTTCTGCACTGCTCTGTTTCCCATAGTTGTGCACACAATTTGATGTCTCATTCTCATATTAAATCCCCTCCCAAGGATAAGCATTTTAGTATTTGTGATGGCCAGCGTTAGTTGTCAGCAGAATCTAGAATCACCTGGGAGATGGGCCTCCTGGCGTGCCTTTGGAGTTGTCTTGTTTGCATTGATTGAGGTGGGAAGACCTATCCAGAGTGGGCAGCACCATTCCCTGCGCAAGCTCTGGACTGTGTGAGTGCAACAGAGTGGTGGCCTGTGTTTATTAATTCTGTTTCCAGCATGTAGGTGCCATGTGACCAGTAGCTTTAAGGTTTGGCTGTCTTGATTCCCTACCATGGTACATGGTAGACTCTCGAACTCTGAGTTAAACTGATCCATTCTTCCTCTCAAGTTGCTTGTGTCAGAATATTTTATCACAGCTCTAGAAAAAAGAAACTAAGACAATTGTTTAGTAGCCAGAGCCAGAGCCATAACTCGCTCACCTGAGAGTGCCTCTATACCTGCAACCTATTTTAACAGGGTGGAACAGGTTTTGTGTGTGTGTGTGTGTGTGTGTGTGTGTGTGTGTGTGTGTGTGGGCTTCCCTCTTTACCTACTAGGATTCTACACATGCTAACTCATAGCATTTGTGTTGGGCCTTCAGAACCTCAGACTTAGTCTTTCTCTCCTGTCTCAAAGAAATATTGACCTTCCTGAACTTCCAGCCCCAGTTCATAGTTAAGAACTGATCCATCTCTTGGCTTTGGAGAAATCTCTGACGCAAAAATAAATACATAAATAAATAAATAAATAAATAAATGAAGTAATGACCAACTTGATTACATCAAAAAGACTACAGTGTCCTCATATTCTACATAAAAGATAATAGTGCTCTGTAAGATTCATATACTTATTTTTGATAGTACTAATTTTTAAATTGATAGTTGTACTAGATTTTCATTTCATGTATTATTGATTGGTAAGTAATAATAATAATAATAATAATATATTTAATACAAGATGCTGTTTTGATCTGTGGAATGACACAATCAAATGAATTAGTATATCAATTAATTCACCATTAGCATTTTCTTGTGCTGAGAGTATTTATTATTTTGATTCTTTTTTTCCTAAGTATTGTAAAGTTTCGAACATTTTAGCCAACTGGTTCAAACAACCTTAAACCGTCTCATAAACCATTAAATAAGAACAAAGAGAAAGAAACTACAACTGTATTCAGACCCCCGCTGTCTAAACAACTGCAGATTGTTTCTGCGAATTTCAGTTCCCTGAAACTGGAAACGCATGTCCTAATGGCAGCCACACCAGCCTGGTGCAAGCAGTGGAACCAGAATGTCACAGAGCAAACGGCAGACAAAGCAGAGTGGACTAGAGAGCTGGCCAGGACACAGAGGTCTCCGTCAATTCACCTGACCGATACTCAACAACTTCCTGGTAAAATGCAATTATGAATTAACAAGAGAATCAGTGAAGACTTATGTAATCATTGCTATCGATTCAGCTAGTTCATCAACTCTTCAGTATGCTGATTTCAAAATGTGGGTTTGGACTCTCATATTCATTTGGGGCTTTTCTTTATACTGTTCAAGACTGTTTCTGAGCACTGACATAGAAAAATAAAGGATTTTGAGTGTTCTCTAGAATAACGAACCAAGGGTTGCTCCCTCCATAACACGACCTCACTAAAGCTTTCTGCGTGCCTATCTGCTCCCATTAAGACTTCGTAATCCCCTGAACACCATGTACCAGATCTCCTCCACCCCTTCTCCAACTCCTAACGCACCATGAAAAGGAATTCTCTGTAGTGTAGTGAACAACTCCTTCTGGCCCTGGTATGATTCCTGCCATAGTGGAACAGAGTTTTCTGTGCTGATATTTAAAATAACCTTGTGCCATAGCCATGGCAATGAAATAAGCAGAATAATACAGATAGGCCGGTCTACAATTACAGTGGTAGGCTATTGATATTGCATACAACAAGGGACCTTCTAGCCATTTTCTTCTCCCTGACCCTTCTCCCTAGCTGCATGTGGTCTTGGGGGAGTGCCTAAGTATATAGGAGGGAGCACTGGCTCCAGTTGTCACATGATTGCAGAGGCAGTATGACTCAGCACTTTTTTATACATGTAGCACCACCCATGATCAGCACCAGCCATAGGTCATTTAAGTAACTCCTATGACCTTATCCGAACAGGTTGGGTATATTAAAGCAATACCAGAAAAAAAAAATTTAATAAAACAACCCTAAATGCTTATCAAACACACCAAAACCAAGAAAGAATGCAACACCCTCACCTAGACCCTATAAAGAAGGTTTCTGACGTTGCAATAGCAACAGCTTATTGTCCAACCATAAGAGACCAACAGGGGGATAACCCCTAACTGTCCCTGTGGCTTCAGCTCAGCTCACACCCCACTGCAGATGTGCCTTAGTCATCCATATTGCTCTCTGTCTGTTCATCTGTCCATCTGACTAGTCCCAGCTCTGATGCTAACCTCTAAGGTTCCCCATGTTTCTGCATCTTGCCTACGCAGCTCTATGAGTGCCGAGGTGAGGCTTGGTCCCGCTACCCTACAGCCCCTGCAGCTTAATGATATGTTTCCAGTATTCTTGAGCCAAAGTAGATTTAATATGCAACCTATGGACAGGGGGGTCTGAGTCTGCCATGCAGCCACACAGGTATAATCCTGAGCGTATAGAAGAGGTGAGCTGTGTCCTCATTTAAGAATGTCTTGGCTGTGCGCCTTACTGGAAGACTATGACAGCCAAGAATAAGGATATAGTCAATTTGCAGAATAAATATTAAAAATCTCACAATAAAGACTTGGAAAGAAATTTGTCATTGAAGAGTTACAATTTAATTCATTTCTGTCTTAAGAATGTTTTCCTATTCAGTCCGTGACTTCAGCCTCTTGTCTACAATGTAAAGTCTATATTTTAAAGAGGTTACGTTAGCAGTTATTTGAAGCAGATATCCTTAAGGGTGAATTCGCCTCAAAATATTTTGGACAAAAAAAAAAAAAAAAAAAAAAGCCAAGTGTGTCAACAGGTATCCTTGTCCACAACTTTGACAAATGCTAATGGAGATGATGAGATTTGGAAAGTGATCACATAAATGAATGCATAAATGAAGACACTCGATGGCAAGATGCTGAGGACTGAGCCAGTGACCTTCTGGAAAGCAGCACAGCGAAGGGGTTTTGCAGGGGGAGGATCATTAACCACACTAGAGGGATGTTCCTTGTAGAGGGAGACCAAGGAAAGGAGGGAGAATATTGTCACAGGCACTTGTGCAAGGCTGGAGAGAGAGAGCACTGAGAGAGAAGACTCTGCAGAGCTTGGTATGGGTAAGGGCTCTGTGTAGAGCCTGATTCTAAGTAGCATGAGAAGCAAATTGCATCACGACCAAAGCAGCTGAAGACAGGATCCAATATGCATTTTACAGGAATTTGAGTAGAGAAGGAAAGACCTTTTCTTTCTTTTTCTTTTTTAATTTTATCTATCTATCTATCTATCTATCTATCTATCTATCTATTTATTGGATTTTTTGAGACAGAGTTCCTCTGTGTAGCTCTGGCTGTCCTAGAACTCACTCTGTAGACCAGGCTGGCCTAGAACTCAGAAATCCTCCTGCCTCTGTCTCCCAAGTGCTGGGGTTAAAAGCGTATACCACCACTGCCCTTTTCTATTCACTACTTTCATGATGTGCTGGGGCAGGGGTTGTCATGTTGTTCTGGTTTTGTTTTTAAATATATAGCTGTGGACTTTGGAGAGATTGTACAGTTCCTTGGAAGTCTCTGCTTTGAAATCTGTCACTGACCAATTTGAACACACTTAGTGACCTGGCAGACCTTATGCAATAGGAAAATAACTGCTTCTGTCGCCAGCCCCATTGTATTAATAATAATAATAATAATAATAATAATAATAATAATAATTTAGAGAATCCCATTAGGTAGTTCAGGCTGGCTCTGAACTGCATTTTTCCTATCTCAGTCTCCTGTATGCTGAGACTGCAGGTATGTGTCACCTACCCCTGTTGGCTTCTTTGGAAATTTACATTAGAAAACCAAACTATACAATATGACAGGAAGCATCTCAAAGGAAAGGATGGATGAATCTACTTCTCAAAGGCTAAATGTCAAGCATTCCAAATCCCTACACTTTTGCCTCCTTTGTCCCCTCTTAAAACTTTGTAAGTTGAGATCCTAACTCCTAAGGTGGTGTCAGGAGGTGAAACCTCCAGGAAGTAACTCACTCCTAAGGTCAGAGCCTCATGATGGGAACGCTTGTTCTCATAGCCACACCTTTCCTCCCAGAAGAAGATTCTTCAGGAGATCCAATTCCTTGGGGTGTATTATCTCCCTAGTTAGACAGCCACAGTGAAGGACACAAATGCCTCTTTAGAGTAGCTTCATTCCTGCAGAGGAGGCTATGATCTGATACTGCTGCTCGCTAGTGTTCAGCAGGAATTTTGGAAGAGATGCAGACACTCAACTCAGAGCAGATGGTGGAGCTTTCAATGTGGTGGCCAGAGAACTGGAGAAATCTTCAGGTTTTTTTATACTTTATGTTTAGAAAAAGCATAGGTCTTCTGGCATCATTCCACATTTTATATATATGTAATTTATATATATAATTTAATATATATATTAAATTACCATAATGTACCCCACCATGTGCGCAGCAGAGAGACAAGCAAATCAATAGCTTTAAAATAACAATTCTTTGGGGATTCATTTATTTATTTATGATGGGCTTTTACAGTGTAACCAAGGCTGGTGTGGTTCTCCCAATCCTCCTGCCTCAACCTTCAAAGTACCAAGGTCTGAGTTTACAATCACGCACCAGCACACCTAGTTAAATACTTTTCTTTTTACTTTACATACAATTTCTCCTTTGGGAGCAGGATACCTTGATTTTTTTTTAATCCAGTGGAAAGAAAATATGCCTAAGAGAAAAAAGTCAACAAGATAGAAACAAAATATGCCTGTGTATGCAACAAAGGGTAGTTCCAGCCACAGCAGACTTACTGAAATCCCCACTTCCTTTAGTTTGCAGACTGTGCATCTTTTATGCTTCCTCTGTCAACTAAAGAGGCACTTTCCTACCTCCAAAAGGTTCAGGAAGTTGCATACGGTTTCCTTGGTTACTGTGTCCATCTTTGGTTACAACCTTCTTGGAAACACAATTGCAAAGGAGAGAACAAGGTATTTTCCCACCAACTCACTTGTCAAATACACAACACATCCTGAACAGTTTCAAAAATAAAGAGGCAAGAAGATACAAAGACATCCCTTCCCAGTGACACCAACTCCTTCCTAGACACTGGCCATTGTTTCGTCTCTGATAGACTTAATCGCTTTTATTCTTATCATGAAATTCAAATAAAATTTGCATATACAAACTATCCCAGGCAGAACATTTTAACTGTCTAAACACAACAGGGCTTCCTTTATCCGGTATGTTTTGACATTTGAATTGTTCTTTGTAGATTAAAAACACGTTTGAAAGGTCCAGGCTCTGAGAGCCAGAGGGGATCTTAAAATCTACTTAACTCAACTCCATAATTATCCACATCTGATTCACTACAAGATGTTATGCAAGCCACTTCATTCTCAGGGAGGGCACAGGCATGCTCGAATGCTCCTTTGATCAGAGTGGAAAATGTGAGAGTTTGAGCTCATCGAGGTCCCCACCCCACCACCACCACCACCACCACTGCTGCCCTGCACCTCCCCCATTCCCAGGTGACAGCTTCACTCTTTCACCTACAGTAAAGTGAATTCTTCCTTTTCCTTAACTCTTTCTTCCTTCCTCTTTCTTCCTTCCTTTCTTTGTCTTTTGATTTATTGTTTTAGGGTTTTTTTTATTTTGTTTTTGTTTTTTTTTAGAAAAGGTCTCCCGCAGGCTGGCTTCAAACTCACAATATTCCTGCTGCCACTTCCCAAATACTAGGACTAAGGGAAGCACTATCATTCTGGCTACACAGGTGAACTCTCTAGAAAGCCAGACTTTTGTCCCTTCAGGTGGGCAGCTTGTGGATAGTCACTTCTGATTCTAAGTAAAGGAAATCACATATTCATACCTCAAAAAATTATTTTTGTGTATAGGAAGACTTTGCAATATCTTATTTCAAATTTCAAGATCAAGTTAATTATTATATTAAAGGCCAAAAAGTGTGATAGAAAGTATTGAGATTGAAGTTAAAATTCAGATTTCGTGTTAAAGACATTTGTGTTAAGAACAACTCCTTGAATTATTGGCACACAATGAAATGCTGTTTCCAGGCTCTATTTTAATATGTCATTGGTCCTCCCAAGTTCTTCCTCTCTGGAAAGCAGCATCTGGCCTGGAAGTGGAGCTACCTGCAGTTGTGAGAAACAGGTCTCTGAGGCAGAAGGACCGAATCCAAATTTTAATCCCAGTTCTGTGATCTGCTGGCTGCAAGACCTTCTTCAGTGCGGTCCTCTTTCCATGTTTATATGCTGGCTGAGATTCTTGTCTCAAGTTTCTGAGTCGCTCGCTCTCTCTACCCCAGCTCCTTATCTGTTCCTCTCTGCCCCACCCTCTGCTGACCTCTCAGAATTCCATCACAGAACTCTCCAATAGGAAGGCATTTCAAGAGATCAGAAGGGATGCTCAGGAAGTATTCTGTAGGGGTGTTCCTCCTGTCTCTCCCTCCCTCTGGGGGTCCTCTATTCAAGCAAGCTTAGAAAGAGCTCTCCCTCCCCACAGCCACTATATGAGTTGGGTATCCCTTTTATGTCCCAAGCTGATGGTAACTTCCAGTGCGACCTCCAGAAGATTCCAGCAATCTTCCTGTTGCCTATATCTTGCCTACCTCTATGTATCATTCCTTCATTAGCAATTGTCTTTAAAAATTCTAGCTTCCAGCATAAGACATAGCTCTGTAGTACATTCATTGTCTACATGTACTACATGTAGGCCATTTGTCTCCAGAACTGCAGTAAGAGCGTATTAAGTGTTTCGTTTCCTGCCAAGATAGACTGAAGTGTTCTGTAAATTCTAGATGGTGTTATTATAAGTTCTTATATTGCAAACTTTCCGTGCATTTTGGGGGAAAAGATAGTCACAACAAGAGACAGTACAGTCCCGGAAGGCTCTTATAAAATAAAGCACTGAGCTATATCTGAGGCAGAAATATTGTAAGCCCAAGTGCAGAAAGTGGAGGAAAGTTGTCGTTCCAACTAATTGTACGCATGTGCTATGCTGTTTAAGATTTCAATTGTTAGAAATACAGAACCACGGATCCTGACCTAGATCCATTCAAATAGAGTCCAGAAGACTAAAACTGAGAACATGCAGTATTATGTGGTACTTGTTGTATAGACAAAATCCTGAGAACCTCTGGACCATAGAGAGAGATGTGGGAGGGAGATACAGAATAATGGAAGCTTTTATGCTGCATGACAGAACTCATGTCCACATCCAGAGGATATGGAAAATCACCATTTTCTGTAAGTCATCCTGGCAGAAGTGTGGTGGAGGAGCCAAAGCAGGAAGTAGCAAAATCTAATTGTCACATTAGGTTAGGTAAAAAATGATGATGAGAGCAGCAAGGACCATGGTAACCAAGCAAGGAGAGAAAACAATCTAGGGGGTGAAGGCAGCCAGCCTGGCTGCACAGTTGAGGAAGGTGAGGATCAGCCATATTCTAAATGAATATGCAGATATGCAGAAGTAAGATTAAGTGAGGTTTAAAAGGAAGAGGGCCTATAAAACTAGATAACAAAATATCATCCTCTCTCTTCCCCTTCTCTACTCCTTCCCTCACCTCCCCTTCTTGCCCCTCCCCCTTTACCTGGGACCTGATCCTCAATCCTTTATGTCCATCACAGAAAGACAAGCAAGAAAGAGAGGCATCCACTTCTATATTTGCTAGGCACTGGCATAACCTCCCAAGAGACCACTATATCAGGGTCCTGTCAGCAAAATCTTTCTGGCATATGCAATAGTGTCTGGGTTTGGTGGTTGTATATGGGGTGGATCCCTGGGTGGGGCAGTCTCTGGATGGTCTTTCCTTCTGTCTTAACTCTAAACTTTGTCTCTGTAACTCCCATCTGTTGGATGGAACACAGGGCCCGAAATAGAGGAGAGAAATTACCCAAGGAGCTGAAGGGGTCTGCAACCCTATAGGTGGAACAACAATATGAACTAACCAGTACCCCCAGAGTTTGTGTCTCTAGCTGCATATGTAGCAGAAGATGGCCTAGTCGACCATCAATAGGAAGAGAGGCCCCTTGGTCTTGCAAACTTTATATGCCCCAGTACAGGGGAACGCCAGGGCCAAGAAGTGGGAATGGGTGGGTAGGAGAGCAGGGCGGGGGGGTGTATAGGAGACTTTTGAGATAGCACTTGAAATGTAAATGAAGAAAATATATAATAAAAATTAAAAAAACAAAACAAAAAAGAAAAAAAAGAAAGAGGGGCATCTATAATGCAGGCTGAAGACCCTTCCCAAACACTACCTGCAACTCAGGCTCCCCAGCTTCAAGAACTCTGAAAATAGAAAAGCTTCCATGCTGGGAAGCACGTGACCTACGGCTGATCTGCAAACGATACGACAGTGTAGACTGAAGACCACTGAGGGTTTTCAAAACTGCTGTTTGGGTATCACCTTTGAGCAATGAAAACCTGAAGAGTCAACCCACGGCAGTCCTGCTTTGAAGAAAGCAAATAGTTACTTCTCTCTTATCCTTAACTATCGATCTCCTTATCCTTACCATCTCGGCTGTGGTAGCTAGAGAAACTGAGCTGGAAGTTGCCAGAGCCTGCTTGAGGCTATGGAAAGATTAGAAATAAAACACTTATGGACCAACATCTGAGACCTCCCAGTCCCTTAGAGGAAACTTTGAGATGTGCCAAGTCAGTTGCCTTTAAATAACTAAGAATCCCGCAGTAATGCCATCTGTAATGCCATCTCCAAGGAGACTCAGTCCCTGATCCAAAAAGGATAGACACCAGAGGAGCAAAGATGAGGAGGAGGTGGAACAAAAGGGGGCTAAGGACCATTGAATTAAATGTGGTTTGAGTGACCTTAATGAGTGACCCCATTAGCTTTAAAAAATTCATTTCCAAGAGACTCACCTCCGTGCATACTGATTCATAAGCTGCAACAAAGACAAAGTTACCAAAAGATATGGAGTGTATGTCTGTGTGAAAAGGAGTGACTTATATCATAAGATAAGTTCTTCTGAAGCACTTAAGAAAAACAATATGCTTAAAGTGTGTTGACAAATGAAAAGGCCTCCGGCACTATTCTAGAGAAGGCTTGAAGTATCTCAACGGGGTGCCAGGGAATCCTATGCATGAGATCACACTGAAACCACATAGAAAATCATAGAAGTATTAGCACCTACCCCCCTCACTGTGATTTAACCGCAATAAGGTGCTGTCTGGGCACGAACATTGGAAAAGTTCTCAGAACATTGTAGTGCACAGTGTGGTGCACAGTGCCAATAGCTCCATTGGTTCATGAGGTGTTTTTCTCCTTTCAATCCAAGTAGGATTTATTAACCTGTTCTGTGAGTCTGTGTTCATTAAGAAAAAAATCATTTTCAGTTAAATATAGCATAATTAAGATGTAACATCTCGTGTCCACAACTCTGCAAAACCATACTGAAGACATGAAAATCTCCAAGCTAACCTGCACCTGGGCTTCCTCAACTATGGTGTAAAGAGAAGAAACTAAAGCTTACTGGCTTACGGGTATGTGATTTACCTTACACTCAATTTCACGGGTATTTAGCCTATAATTATAGTTTAAAAGGCCAGAACTCAAACTAGGCAGTGAATTTCGAAGCCAGAAAAATCACTGTTGAGGCACAGCAAGATCATCAAACATGGATTTTTGTTATGGTGTGAACATAAAAGTAGCTCAAAGAGTCACGTGTCAGCACACTTGGTTCCCCAGCTGACGATACTGTTTGGAAGGTGGTAGGACTTTTAAGAGGTAACATCTTACAGGTGGGTTGGTGAGAGGCAAGCTTTGCTGGTTAGAGCCTGGCAGTGGCTTCCAAACCCAGCTTCCTGCTTCCTGCTCTGCAGAGATGTAAGGAGCCGCCATGGTAGTCTCCAGTGCCACAGATCTCCATCAACTCCTGTGTCTGCTGACCTGAGCTGGATTCCCTCACAAGGAGAGGGGGTGATGGGGGGTTGTGAGGGTCGAACTGAGAGGAGAGGAGGGCTTAAGGGGGCTGCAATCTGGATATAAAATGAATAAATGTATAAATTAATGGAAAAAATAAAATAAAAGCCAAAATAAATCTTTGCTTCTGTCTAGTACTTTTCACCCATATGAGAAACAGAAATGACCACATGACCCTGTAAGTGTGAAAATCCAGCTGCAAGCTAGCTGGAGCTGGCTCCGGGTGTAAATTCACTCCACTCCCATGGCCACACTCCTCCGAGGCCCTTACAGCTTTAAGATGCATATAAATGTGATCTAAAAATAACATCAAAGCTATCCGTTGATCAGGGGTATTTTAACTTGTGATGGCGATAAAAAGAAAGCTATCATATTTCCAAAAAAAAAAAAAAATGGTCAAATGGAAGCCACTACCAAAAGAAATTTTTGAAGTCTTTCTATTTAGAGATTTCACATGTCCTTATTTCCAGAGGCTCAACACATATGTGAGACTCAACTTCAGATTTCATAATGAAGAACAGGAAGGAAGGAGCTGAGAAGAGAAATGGACACCAGGCAGATGTTCTGGATAAGAGTCCAGTGGCATACACTAATAAGCAGCATGCAGTTTCTATGGGGATCTTGTAATACTATTGTTTTTCTGAAGTACTGACACGTCATTAATTAACGTAAGAGAGAAAAACAATTATATTAGAAGGATTAATAGAAAATAGGAGAGCTTGGGAATGTTTTACATTATAAAAAAATAGTTCTAATATTTTTCTCAGACATATTGGATAGATCACTGCTCTCAAAGGGAACACAAACTGAAGTATTTGATCTAACTGAGCATTAAGTATAAAGGATTTTTCCACAAAACAAAGTAAAATTGGAGATATTTTTCATGAAGAAACTCATTTTAAGTATCTCCCAAAATCCTTAGAAGACATTTCTACCTAATAATAAGTAGTTGATTCCCTGGTGAAGTTTGTAGAAGGAAAACAAAGTCCACAGTGGGAGATACTCATCAGTCAAATGTTCCTTTACGTCTGATCTTCCTCACAAAGAACAACTCAAACTCACCATGGCAATTCACTACTCATTCATCCACCTTCCAGTTACCCTGGGGTTCCTCAAGCATCATTGCAGAGGCGCCAACATCACAAAGGCACATAGGTGCAATGTCTAACCCCATGTTCTGTGCTCTGCATCGGATGAGGGGGGGGGCAGTGGAGCATGGCTTACACAAAGCAGAGCAATAGCAGACATTAAGATGGTTGTAGAAGGGTTATAATTCAGAGTCCTGATGTCATCTTCTGGGTTGAGAATACATGGAAATGGAGAGAGCATTTTGAAGTACACATTACAAAAAGGAAGCAAAAATTTGAGCGTGGTAACTGGCAGAGGCAAAAGGTTCTGAGTCAAGACAGGACATGAAATGTTTCAGAATCTGAAAGGGAATCTAGTGACTACATACTGACAGAGAAGCTGAGGGAAAGGGAAATTAAACAAGAGAGCAGGGTCTGAATCTATGACTCAAAACATAGCAAGGTCTAGCGAAAATAAGAATTTGTATTTAAAGCATATTATTGTTTTTATTTTCAATAAAGTTAATATTTACAAACTTAGGTCTGTAGATTTATTTTATAAACAGCAAAATCATATATACAGTATATTTTACAACAATCTCATGGGAAATTGGCCACTGGAAATTGAGGTGTTAACTACTGAGCTTCTGAGTAGAGCAGACAGAACACAGAAGCAATGTGTGTCTATCTGCATTTAGAAAGGCTCACTGAGTTTGGTGCAGATGTACTGGCTAATTTTGTGTCAACTTGACACAGCTGGAGTTATCACAGAGAAAGGAGCTTCATTTGGGGAAATGCCTCCATGAGATCCAGCTGTAAGGCATTTTCTCAATTAGTGGTCAAGGGGGGAGGTCCCCTTGTGGGTGGTGCCATCTCTGGG